>NW_010421816.1:0-7977 GCF_000710305.1 Buceros rhinoceros silvestris | reverse complement strand
ATAATAAATTAATAATATTACTATATAGTAGAATAATAGTAGAAATAGGCTGTAAAAGTTGTACTATGCCTTTCATGTTGTGCCACACAACCGTGCTGCCTTGTTGTATTTTGCTGTCCCAAGATACTCACAGTTGTTATCACAATTAAAACTAATTACTGAAAGTTACACACTTTGTTTTGAAGAGCATTAACAGTTCTCTCTTCAGCCATTTTTTGTTGGCAGTTTTAGAAATTATTCTGATGGGCCCTACGTTCCCAACTCACTGCAGACCCGCACCATGGGCTATGAGTATCTGATTAGGTTCTTCAGAAACTGTGGGTTGCAAGAGACCTCGGGAGGTCACCTAATAATCCAGTCTCTTGCTTAATGCCCCATAGAGCAGGCTCCACTTTTAATTTATCGCCTCCTTTTGCACTAGAAGTAAAAAGCTTCAAGTGGAGACCTTAGTAGTAAACATTTCAAGCACTTTAGTTTAAAAATAGATTAGAGAAAAAATAAATATATTTCTACTAGGGAAGTCTATCCTTTTGAAATAAATTGTTTGGCTCAGGTAGATCATAACACTTTTTCATAAAGGTTTTCAGTCAGAAAAAAAAGGAAAAAATAAATAGGAAAAGAATCATGACTGAGGTTACAAGGAACCTTCTCTAAATCCCCTGTCTTTGACGCTGTCTTCACGCAATCCCACAAAGCAGGTGGAACTATGAGAAGGAGTAAACAGAGCCACGCACTTCTCTTTCCCAGACTGCATTACCAATCTTCTGTTAACAGACACATCGTAGTTTAGCTTTGAAGACCAGATACAACTCCTTGACTACCAAACTGCTGCGGCTTTGCTGCCAGGCTGCCACCCGCACCCTGCCCTGCGGCTGTGCCAACTGCACGGTGGTACCGGGTGGCAACCAGCCGTGTGCTCGCTGCCCGAGCTCCTGCAAACACCAGCTAAACCCCACATGCACAGGCTGCCCCCAAAGCACCATGTGTTCTGTCGCGCAGCGCCCCGCACATGACTCGTTAGAGAGCAGCTGGCTGAAAGACCACAGGTGTTAACACAGGCACAAGGACTAAGCACACCGTGCTGAAAGAGTCTGGTGGTCTTACCACCGTGTGACCCAGAACTGAACCTGTTCCTGTATGTTAGCAGAAACACCACTATTACGGTGTCTGATGTCTAAATCCGCCCCATCAGATATACCAGCATAAAAATACACGTCAACGCTGGAGGCGAGAGTCTTGTGACAAGGTCTGAATAAAAGCTCACAGACCTGAAAGCATGTTTCTTTTTTTCCGCTTCCTGTATCGCTTGGATCAATAAAATACTACCTCTGCCTACAAACTATCACGGCTACAAGTGCTTCAGAATTCAAGCAGGGCATTAGGTTTTACCTGATTTATTTGCATATGAGTACAAATGAAAGTGCTGTAATGGAAAACCAGAAAAAATAAAGTCATCTTTTCCAATCCCTTCCAATTGCAGTATTAGAGCTAACGACGGCAAGTACCTGTGAGGAGATGAAGTATTCAAGTATGAATCCTGAGGAAGGAAAAATATAACTACTTGGTCCAAATACGACCAAGATACCAAAGCTAACTTGTAAAGGGTACTGCAGATTTTTTTTTTAATAACTTGAGTGACCTAAGACTTCAGTCTTGCTTACAATCTCGAGAAACACAGCCACTTCCGCGAAACAGGGGACCCTGAAGGAGGACGCGGTCTGCCGGGTCCGCGCTGTCTGAAGGGGAGGAGTGCCATCTAGCGCGCCTCCACCCACCCCTCCCGTCGTCAGGCAAACGGTGCGAACTCTTTCAAAGCTTTTACCTACCAGCGCAGGTACGTGTTACACACTATGTAACTGCAAACTACTATATTTGGGCTGTTCAGGAGTTGACTATCTTGAGGGCTAAGAGCTGAATTTAGGGAATGTACATTCACATTAATAGTGTATATTTCATTGTTTGAATGAGAACAAAAATAACACTATTTTTTTCTCTTCATCAGATGTTTTCTTCTATAATATTTGCTGCAATTGGAGTTCTGGGAGCTGGATACTGCTTTGTTTTGTCCGCAGTATCCCTAAATAAAGGCCCTAAATGTTACACTGGAACAAAGTGGACTTATCCTTTCCAGGATGGGTAAGACAAGACCATCAGAAGAAAATAGTTACACGTTTTAAGCTTGTGATGATTTAACTTCTGAATCTGGTGTATAAAAATGAGAGTTTTAGTGTCTGTCTAAAACACAAAGGCTCTTAGAAGGGCCAGCAATGCACAGCACGGCTGTAAAGAATAGCAAGTACCTTCATAACCACTGAGTTTCAGAGGAGCCAGTAAAGACAAAAGCATGACTCTCGAGCTTATTCTTGAGATGACAGGCACTATACAGGGAGAAATTCCACCTAGATGAATAGCATTGACATCTTACATTAAAATTGGATGGTATTCAAATAATTAGTATCCAGGTATCATTCTACCTTGATCATGGAGTTTGGAAGTTGCCTGTCCCTCACACTCTGCAGCTCAAACACATTTGCTGTCATGTGTGTTTATCACTTTGGGAGAGGTGGTGTGAGGAGTATGAAACCCCAGCAATCCAATCGCTCAGGCCTGAAGTCAGCAAAGGTTCAACTGAGAACAGGGTGCAATGTGTTACCAAGGGCAGCAGGTGCAATCAGAACATGCCGACAAAATCATAGTTCAGACTGAAAAAAAAAAAAAGAGAAGCATATTGCTTTTACGCATTATTTTTTCATGGGCTAGTGAGGGCTGGAAACCAACAGCTTTGGTATAATTCTGGGAGTCTTTGAGAAAACATGCTGTTTCAAACATCACTTCAGCTGCAGTCAAGGAATCACTTGACAAGAGCACAGGAAACAAAACAGCATCAAGAACAGGCAGAGGAAATACAGCAAGCGGTTAAGCTGTTCACAATTAAGTGTGAAGATAGAAACTACGGAAAATACTTTTACATAATACCTAGATGAGGCATCTTTAGATGAGGCATCTAGAACAGCAAAAGGTTCTTTTCTGCTCAGTGGTCAAGAGGCGACTGCTCTTGTAGCTTTTGATGTTTTGTTAGGATTTACTGATCTTTTATCATATCGTCTCACTCATCAATTTGTTTTTTTCTTTATTACAATGCAATACAGTAAATAAACACAAATATTTATATAGAGAATGCAACATTGCTTCCTTATTCCCAACCATATTTTGAGGTACTGGATTGAATGCCCCAGGATAGCATCAGACACAAACACACATGCACAAATCTGACGCTGTACTCCAGTAAAAGCCCGGGGTTTCTGCCAAGGAGGAGTTACAGAAAGTGCCACAGCGCCCAGGTGCTCGCCCTTGTGACCCCCAGCTCTGCTGGGGTACGCTCTGTGGGGCATCCCATGCCAGCAGATGTCAGCACTGCCTCAGCTAGCAGAGAAACACAACAGCAGCAACAAAACTGCCTTCCACAAAAGACTCAGGCACAGACAAACATTTGGCACGTGCTTGGCCAAGATCTCTTCTTCCCAGAACACCAGAAACAGTTCAATTATATAGACCACATACTTGCCTCAGACTGTTCCGTCTGATGCCTTGTCTTTTCAAATCAAGTGCTTCAATTGCTGTAGAAGCTAAAATGAGATCATGTTCTAGATAACGGCACCAGTGGGATAATGGAAACTCTTTCTCGCAGTACTGAAGCTAATGGAACACACAACAGTGACAACTTGTCAGCTGTGACAGACACCCCCCACCCTGTGAGCTAACTTTGTCTCCCTAGTTACTGTTTTTTCCTCCCCCCACCCCAGCAATTACCTCGCTAACCACACAATGTGGAATGCATGTCAGTCGCCTGAGAACATTGTCCCGTGGAACCTGACCCTCTTCTCCTTGCTGCTTGTCATGAGCGGGATCCAGGCGGTGCTCTGCGGCATTCAGGTGGTGAACGGCCTGTTTGGAACAATCTGTGGGGACTGCAAATGCTGTGGATGTTGTGGGGTGAGCAACTGATGTTTTTCTTTCATTATTTTGTGTACTGATAATAGTTACATACACACCTGACCAGCTGACAGTCTGAAAACTAAACCAGCCTTCACTCAGTGCCATGATCACGTTTTCTAAAGCAGAGCTGAAACCATGTTGCCAGGTGCTGACAATATGATCTCAGTCCATATTTACAGTGTTTATCTGACAGCTTCCCACAGCCACTGGAGAATAAAAACTTTCTGACTTTGAAAGTCATAGCAGTGGCTGTAGCTGCTATATTATCTCCATGTTTTTATCCTTCCAGAGAGATGGAACTGTCTAAAGAACATGAACACTGTAGACAACCCTCCTCATCTTCAGACGCTCCCTTTTGTAACCGTTCCACAAGACAACCCTCAGATGCATCATCTCTGGCTAAGAAGATGAGAATGAAGGGCACCTCCCCCCCACTAACGTTATGAAGCCCTGACTTCCTTCCTAGCCTTCCTGAAACCTCTCACCATGGAATAAAACAAGTGAAATTCAACTCTCGCAGTCGTATTTGGTTTCGTAAAACAGCTTCCATTTAAAAGAGGGTATCCTCAGGCTAAGTATTTTCTCTCCTGAGCCAGCTTTCCAACTGGGGATCACCAAATGCTGCTGGTACGAGCTCAGTTGTAATGCAGTGGTGTTTAACTTTGAGTACGTTTAGGTTACATGGAAAAGCGAGGACTTCTCTCTGCCAGACTTGCTATGATCAAAAAGTTCTCTATCAAGAGAGTCTGTTACAAAAGAGATTCATGAGCCTCATGACAAGATCTCTTTTCTTGCCTGTGTCTGACAGATGGCTGTATTCAGCAGTACTGCTGTGCAGGTAGGTGACGGGTCAAAAGAACAGGCAGAAGAGGAGAATGCAGTGGACACCTAGTCTGAGGTGTCGTGAGTCAACTTGGATACTCTGCTTCACACTGGGAATTCAGCAAGAAAGGCCACTTCACAGCTGCTTCTCAGCACAATGGGGATCTGGCTTCTTCACTGATCCATAAACAGTTTTCCCCCAGCCAATCTCAGCAGAGGGAACATAGCATGGCATGGCTGTAGAAGATAAACTGAAAGTGTAAGAATATGGGAGACTTTTAGAGACTTTCCCAGCCTGCAAGTCTTTGTACTCCAGGGACCTCCTGAGACAAAGGCTCCATCTCTGCACTTAACTCTTTCTGAGGGATTTCTTCTCCATAAAGCTGTCCAGTTGTTTCTTGGATCACAATATCCCTTCCATAGTCTAACTTCATGGTGTGGGAAGAACCCGCTCTGTTCTGACCCTGCCATCTGTTCCTTTTGTTCAATGCCTCCTACTTCTTGCCTGCAAGAAAGAGCACACAGCCAGCCCTATCCTCGCTTCCCCACGAAGCACCTGTGTTTGGCACAGTGAAAGAGAACAGAAAGAGACAGGAAAGGCAAGAGAGATTTGAGAGAACTAGTCTTTGGAAACCTAAAAAGAAAAAAGTATTTCCCAAAGAAATCAAGAAGGAAGTAAGAAGGATTGGAGAAGTTTGTGGGATCCAGATCAACTAATAAGCTTCTTAAGAAATTCCTAAAACAAACTTTCACAAACCAACTTGCCAGACTGTATGTCTCAAGGCTTCTAGTTCATTGTTGTATTTGTCACACCTCTTCCCTAAGATTTTCCTCCCGAAATAATGATTCTGTCGCCTGTGCTCCCAGAAAACGTATTTCATGTACTCTGTATCTACACTAGAGATGTCTGAAGAACTTTCAATGCTTTAAGTATTCAGAAGCACTAAAAGCTGGTGAGCAATATGCAAAATGTTAAAGAGATTTAGGTATTTTAATAAAAGCAAAACCTCACTGATACATTCAGCATGATGATAAAAGAAATTGTCAACAGCCTCTTCAGAAACAGCTGTCTCTCCCACCTGCTCCGCTGCATTGCTAGGGAATTTGAGAGCACCCTAGAGATCACCACCCACTGATGCAACCATCCTATGTCTATTCTTTCATCTTGTGGTTAGCAGCTGTCCTGCACCTCCTCTAGCATTTGTCTTGTTTTATTTATATGAAGCCTTTGGGAACACGGAATGTTTCTCATCAGCATTCACCAAAGGGACGGGTAGCGGCATAGCATACAATTTTGATATATTAATAAACAATCTTTGTGGGAGACTTGGGAGAAGAAACAACAGACAAGAAGCTGTGATACCTAAAACCAAAACAACGGGTGCTTCATGAGTCAGTGCTTCTCAGATGTCCAACTACAACACGGTGGTATCTTCACGAGCCAAAACACAGCAAATACAGAGACAAGGCGCAAATGTTATCTTGCATCTGGAGGGCATCTGCACCTTGGCCTGGGGGTGTTCTGAACCAGTGTACATGAACTGGAACAAGCAGCTCAGCTGATCTAGCATTTTGCAGTGCCAACAACACTGTTCCTAAGTCTGTTCAGTTATGGTTAACATCTGATGCTCTCCCCTAGTATCGCATTTCAAGGAAACAACACTTATCTCCGGTGTCAGTTCTGCAGTAACTGGAGACTGCTCTCTGTGTTTTTACTGGGTGAAGCATCCAGTAAAATCAAGGCGAGGGACTGTTGTACAGAGAAAGATACAATGGGCCAGTGGTACTCCTGGAAGAGGAGTCACAGGTAAAGGCAGTACAGTGCCACATAGGGACAGGAAGATGATGGCAAGAACAGGGAGAACCGGAAGCATTACAACAGACCTCAGCAGAGCTCACCAGCTTCACCACCACACTCAGTTTCAATGAGTACAGATGGCAACATACATACACTTACACAGATACGCAAACCCTAGGAGCCTAAGGGAAACACACCAGCATCACCTGTAAAATCTCAGGGATGCACATGTTAGCTGGAGCTTCATTATTCACCCCTCAAAACTGCCTGGTCAGTGACTGACTGGCCAGGGTGCAGTTCTGACATTGCATGGCATTGTTTCAGCTGAGAGTTTACAAAAAAAGAAACACGTATGTTATATAACAGCTCAGATTACAACATGTGGAGCACATGCATGCGAT
Organism: Buceros rhinoceros silvestris; assembly: GCF_000710305.1. NCBI lineage: Eukaryota > Metazoa > Chordata > Aves > Bucerotiformes > Bucerotidae > Buceros > Buceros rhinoceros. Next base: position 960 of record NW_010421816.1, on the reverse strand, counting down.
TTTGAGCCCACACATATCAACTTCAGTCTGACAAAACTGGTGCCTGTGCACAGCTACACCTTATCTGCTCAGAGCTCTCTTTATTGATTTTCTCCAATAAACAGACTGCAACAAGATGATACATTAACCACAGTACAGCGTCACCTGTCCGGGAACGGGGCATTATTTAACTGGCAACTCTTTGCAGAAGGTTTACTTCTAAAATTAGGAAATGACATACACAAAGTTAAAAGACACTTGCTCAGCCAAGAGGAAAGGATGTTTTCTAACTCCATTCTAGTCTTGAATGTTCATCACCTGACCCCCGTTCAACTTTATCTCACCTGTCATGGCTTCTGCATTACTCGTGGTGTAACCAGCAACAAGGCAGACAACAGAAATCTCTGGAACAACCCCTGCTGCCTGCAGATGGGGAGATCAACCTGTTTTATGACACTGGTACAGTGGGGTCTTTACCCCAGAGGACGGACACTGGTATCACAGTGATGGACATGAACAAAAACTCTGATAAAACACCTCTGAAGCTTCTCCTTGCCAAACTTTTCACTGGGACAGGGCACACCATTTAACTGAAATTACAAAAGCCAATACAATGGGACATTCTTACAGACACCTTCACCTGAGAATCATTACCACTATCCTCCACCTGTCACTGCTAATTTGCTACAGGACCTCTTGCTGCAATGCAAGCTGCTCCCACCTGTGGATCAAAACTGAAGAAAAAAGACTAGTAGGCACTGAAAAATACACAATTAATCTACTGTTCTCTCGTGCTAGCTAAGAGTCGTTCACGGCATTATGTGGAGACTGGTACGTGCAGAAAACAGCGCCAGTGAAAGATCCCCACGGCGCAAACGCTTCGCTTGCTGTCGGGTTTCACGGCTGGCTGAAGACGGCCGGCACCCCGGCCCGCAGCGATCCCTCGCGGGTCCAAAGGCTAGCGCCTCCCGCAGCAACTCC
>NW_010421815.1:10656-12536 GCF_000710305.1 Buceros rhinoceros silvestris | reverse complement strand
CATTTATGGTGTGTGAGTGGAAATCTTTCCCTGGTTCTGGTTCGATTTGGTTGATGTGTGTCAACAAAGATGATAACGGTTAAAGCAAAATAACACTGAAAATGTGACCTTCCAGTGCAACAGCCTTTTTCTTGACAAACCTGATCCTTGGTGATATTTTGTTCAAAATATGTCATGTGGCTTTTACTTCTGGTTATGTTTAGGGATTAGCTGGATTCTGCAGTGCTTCTGGCCCCCGTGGTGCGGTGAGCAAACAAGCGCCGACATGGATTAGCTGGATTCTGCAGTGCTTCTGGCCCTGGTGGTGCGGTGAGCAAACAAGCGCCAACAAAAGTCTGTGCTCTGCTCTGGCTCACGCTCTCACAGTATTAATCCACTGTCTGCAGCAGACAGTGATCTTGGGTCTGGTTTGAAGCCTTTTGGTTGCCCAGTAGATGGCACATTCATTGGAAGTAAACCAGTTTGCCATCTGCATTAGCATTTCGCTTTGTGGTACACAGTGTAAGAACACCCGTTGTGAGGCTGGTGCATGTAAGATAAAGCAATTTAAACTGGGAAGCTGCTGAGATGGCAAGAAGCCCACAAGGGATCTCTTCATAATCACGTTTCTGAGCAAGACCATTGTTCATGTCTCATAAATATTCTGGGATGTCAGTTGTACCCACCTACTCTCTATTTTTCAACCTGTACCAAAAAGCACAAGAATTTAATCGAAGGATGGATATGTTTGTGTATATAGACGTGTGTTTGTATGTGGGTGCTGCCAGCACACTTCACAAAGCAGGTCTGGGTCACAGGTTCTCTTACTGTCCTCAGCTGACTCCTGTTCCTCAGTCTCCAGAGGTCTGGTCTGGATGTAGCCACCCAGCTGATGCTGGAGACCAAAGCTTCCCTTCCCAAGCGCTGCCTCTGTCCTTGCGACACCCATCAGGTTTTGGGTTCCTTGTACAGCTCCTGGGATATCAGGTCTTGCCCATGGCTTTGGTTGCTACTCTGCCTTTCCTAGACATTTGTACTGTTGGGTCACATTGTGTGTATTTGCTGCCCAGCTCAGCGGTAGGCAGCGGGCTGTGAGCACTTTGATCCTCTCCTCAAGTCACAGCTGGTCCACAGAGATCCCTACGTGATCTGACAGCTCTCCATGTTTTCACCCCTTGGCTTTGAGTGGCGTGTGTGATGTTAGCAGCCCCAAAACAAGCTTTTACTATGTGCAGCCATCTGCACGCGAGCCTGTTATCACGTGACTGTGATGTTATCTCCAGAGATTCTCCATCAGCTGAGGGGGGTCACGATTGCACTCTTTGCTTTGGTGAAAATTTGGATGGGGGGCCGTGGGGAAGGACTGGCTAGATGTTTCAGACACTTTACTATTCTGTCCTGCCGGTGTAGAGATTTCAAAGCAAACAGCAGTAGTAAATGCAGCTTCCCAAGTCAAAAGGAATCGCTGTCTGGCAGTTAGTTCATCTCACTAAATCTTGGAGAGCAGGGGGACAGAGGTGTCTTGCTGCCAATGAAAACATTATTCTAACTCATTTAGCATCTTACTTAGCCCTGTTGATTTTTTTTCCCTGTATTTTAGCACAATAGCAACTTGCAAACAATCCCGGATTTCATTTGCAAACTTCTGCATGGTCAAAAGTCATACTTCTGCGGACATGCTCAAAAAAGAAAAAAATCACAGGAGAACACGAGAGAGAGACCCAGTTTGGTTTGCAGTCTGTAATTCATCCCACTTAAATGTAGTTGGAGTAAAGCACCTAACCCCGTGTGGATTCTGCTGTAGGAGCTGGTGCATTGCCTTTGATCTAAGAAAGTATGAACTTTCTGGTTCTGGGTCGACATGCATCAACTCCTTGGTGCACGTAATAAAAAGCATGCAA
>NW_010421815.1:4280-10535 GCF_000710305.1 Buceros rhinoceros silvestris | reverse complement strand
CCTGCTGAAGTCACTAAGATTATCCACATGCCTAAATTTAAGCACGTGCTTAAGTGTCTTGGGGATCTGTTAATGAAGGGAGGTTTCCATCTCTCCTGGACAACGCTGCCTGGATTTCCACTGAGCGGTGCTACGGCTCAGCAGAAACTGAGAGGAAATGGAGAGGAGAGATTTAACCCAGGATCTCCTTCAGCAGCCGCTTTTCTTGCTCCTTAAGGCAGAATTGCTAAAGACAGTGTGATTGGCTTTGCTGCGTGCTGAAAGGTTGCTTCCTCCAAGCTTGCGCTCTAATTTCCTGTCTTGCAATTAGCTGTTCCACATGGTTACCCCAATGTGCGCGGCCTGCAGTCATATGATGAGCTTATGCCACCGGACATCCCCAGCCGGCAGAATCACAAGGCAATGCGCTAACCCCTGCCTCCAGATCTGCCAGACCGTAATGCAGGCTGGTGGTGGCGGAGGGGGCAGGCTGTGGAGAAACGACCCCCGAGTGCAGGGTGTTGGCTGAATTTGGACAGAAAGGGATTACTCGGGTTGGAGGCGCTTCTAATTGCAGCAGTAGCATTTTCAGATGGTGGGTCTGAGAAGCGCAGAACCTCGCCTGTGTCCAGAGGGCCACAGATGATACACCAGCCTGGGGGAAGCTGGTCCCACCTCGAGATACCTGCTGCCCCCGACACCCACTGTGCAGGGGCTTCTGCAGCAGGCTGTGCCAAGGCATCCTTTCCCTCTAATCTCAAGTAGAAAGAAAAGGATCCAGTCCTCAGGAGCAGTGTCTGAGCACCTTGCACTAGGAAATTGGATACCCTCAAGCTGGTTTGTCATCTGAAACCATGTAGAGGTGATGCCGTGTTCTTGCAGGTATCTCTACCTCAGGCAGAGACCAGCACCCTCAGGTGTCCCCCTGGGTTCTTGCTGCCCAGTGTCCCTAGCCAGCTCTCGGGACAGGGGGCAGCTCCCAAAAATCAGCAGGCAGCACTGACCTTCCTTTGCCGCTATGTTGTGTCTCAAGGGCTTGGCTTTCATGCCGTGTGGATTGGTGCCTCTCTGCAGACTGTCACGGATGACACTTAAGAAGCTGAGGAGAAGTGGTAGTAGAAACAACATGGGGCGATACGCTGTGATTTTGAAAAATCTGGCTTGGACTGGGTTACAGAGCTTTCCCTGCACAGAGGGATGCTGGACTGAAATGGGCAGGCTTTGACTCACAAAACGAGATTCCCCCTTTCTTTGAGTACACGCGGTTCCCGATTAAAATCTTAACCTGAGGTGACAGATGTAATTTTCATTGAATCTTGTTCAGATCCAGAGGATGCTGTTGCACTATTTTCTGGCTTGTAAAGGCTTTATTTTAAAGCCTCTTTTCTTCAAAGTGGTTGTTTTGAAGTTTGGTCTCTTGTCACTTTCCTGTGAAAACAACCCTGAGGGAGCTGACCCAAAATCTTTTCCAGAGCCATGGGAACAGGAGAGCTCTTAAACACATCAAGGTCAATCCCAAGCTTTCAAATGATGCCTCCTGGGGAGAAGAATGAAGAGGTGACAGAATCTACTTGAAGTTACCAACCTGGATATGGTAAAACATCTCATAGTGTTAGTCAAAACTATTCAAAATGTTTCCCATGTGTTTTCAAAATATTGCTTGAGGGCAGGTGTTCTGGGGGGTTCAAAGGATCCCACGGTCCTTCCAAGTAGTGATTACTTCAGAGTCATCCGTGACCAAAGCTAATCATTCTATCAACAGCAAACACCTTATTTTAGCCATGTGGATTGAGTGTGCCATGAATCGTGTCCCTCCGCCTCATGCCACGTGTCGTGGTTCCACCAGGGACTGCTCAAAGCTGACTGGTTCCAGGGATGGGGCTTCTGCCACCTCTCTGGGAAGCCTGTGCCGGTGTTTTGCCATCCTCATTGTAAAAAATTTCTTCCTTATTTAGTCTGTCTCCTCTTTTAGTTTAAACCCATCACCCCCTGTCCTCACACCAGGCCCTGCTACAAAGATTGTCCCCATCTTATATCCCCTCCCTTTAAGTATGGCAAGGCTGCAATAAGGTCTCTCCGGAGCGTTCTCTTGTCCAGGCTGAACACCCCCGGTTGTCTCAGAGGCACATCACGTTACACGATGAGTGTGACTCCTTGCCAGCAGCACCAATCTTCCTCTTGCCCTTGCCTTTCCCCCACCTCAAGAGCTACAACTAGGGTGCAAGGACCGCTCCTTCCTAACCTGCATCTCCAGCCCAGACCACCTAGTTCTCTGCATTTCTCACATGTTCAAGCATGACACTCCTCTGACTATAACCCCCCTAGAGAAAACAGCCCCCCCAGTTGCTGCTGCTCTTGCGTCGTCTGCGCAGGGTATTTGTTTGCAGAGAGCTTGCATTAACACTCTGTGCTGCCTTAGACTAAGCAGACTAATAGACTCTTTCAACACCTCCCTAGTGCTGCTCGCTGTGGTAATCATTCAGCGGTCATGGCTCTCTGCAAACAGCAGCACTGAACTCGCCGTTCAATTACCGGTTTATTATTCTAGGATGTCTGGGGAGCTGAGTGGTGATAGCCACATGCCAATATGGCTGTGGACTGCTTGTGAAGTTCCTCCTGGGACAGCGAGAGCGAAGCCAGGGGTCTGAGCAGTTCTCTTAGGTTGGTGACTGACAGCATCTGACATAGGCTTAAAATAACCCACCCCAGGAAAGACAACACGGCTGCCTCCAAATGGAGAATTCCGAAAAGGTGAAAGCTGAGCTCAGAGGTGGGTGCTTGCATTCGGGAGTCAAGGTTGAGGTGTGTTGACCTGCCAGGTTTGGTGGTGCTGGTTCAGCATGCTCGCAGACAAATCCTTCCAACGCTTAAGAACTTGATTGCTTTGGGGTTTTGTGAAGCCACCACGAAACAAACCATTTTTTGCTGTAATTCAGAACCGAAGTGAGAACTGATCCTCATTTTGGGCTGATGAAAGCTGAGTCTTTCCTGGTGCTGACACAGCCTCCAGCTAGAGGGTCTCACGCTGCAGCACTTGTTCTGGGCTGGTTCCCGCAGGAGAGGAAAGCTGGGGCACAGCAACTGAAATAACAACGACCAATCATCATGAAAACACATCTGCTGGGTTCGGAGTGTGTATGCTTTGTAAACTGTTACAGGCTGTTAAAGAAAGCTCATGCTCTTCTACAGTGCTGAAAAACTGAGCTCCCTTGAAATACCCAGTCATGCCAAGAAAAAATAAAGACATCGTGGATTTCTCTGTGGCTTCAGAAATTTGAGGAAGCCTTCCAAAACTTTATTCACTCCTTCTGAAACATCCATACAAAACAATTTATCTTCTTATGAATGGATTGTCAAACAAGAATCGCTTGTGAAATTTTTCCATTTGCTGAACTTCCTCAACTACATTTTATTTTTCCCCCTTTGTCTCCCTGATCTCTCTCACCTTCAGTTCAGTATATTCCAAATGGGATTCACTGGGGGCAGGGGAAGGCAATGCCTTTACATCCCTTTTTATTCCAAAAATATCTGATGGCAAGATGATGTTTTGGGAGCAGGGGTGACTCTGTAGCAGCGCAGTGCTGCGTGGGGTGGAGGTGGAAGAGGGAGCAGTGGCAGGAGGAGCGGGCAGGCGAGGAATGACTGCTGCGATAAACAATTAAGGGTAATGAAGGATCTGCTGTTAGCAGGAGTCTGTTCACTTAGAGGGAGTAGAGAGATGAAGAAAAAGAGGTAAGAGAAAAGCCTATGGAAAGGAGAGAGGTTTAATTAGTGTTGTCTGAGAGAAAGGAGGAAAAAGAGAGAGCCAGGACAGATAAAGATGAGTGGAAAGTAACACCTGAAGTCTTTTTCAGGGTAGAGAGAGTCCAGGCTTCCTCAGCGCTTTCTGACCCTAGTTCTGCCCTGGGCATTTTGGAAGATGCTGCAGATTCAGCCAGAGTCACTGTGCTCTGTGTGCTGGTGGATGGGCTAAGTTCCCATCTCCTGGGGATGTGGGACCAGTAGGGTTATCTGATGTCACTTTTTGGTCGTGAACATCTGGGTATAAACCAAGGAGCGTGATGACAACAAGCTGATTTCCCCCCCAAAATAAAGCAGTGCTGCATTTGGTGGTTTTAGTGGCACAGCTCTGTGAAAATACAGACCTGTGCCTCAGGTGTCTCTGCATGTCAGTTTTAGGTGTTTCTATGAGGAAAAAGCCTAAAGATATTAGGGAAATTAAAAAAAATCAACAAGCTTTGATCAAGGCCTATGTTTAAAAACTTAATGAAAAATACGATTTCCCATCCTTGTTTGGTTTCAGCAGAGCCTTGGTTTGTGAGTAGGTTTGGAGACGTCAGGCAGATGATGTGACTGAATAGCATTTCCTGGCTCTAGAACTAGAACAGATAAAGATTTAGAATTAATGTTTCGTTAGGGAACTCTCAAATGCCCCCCTGCCCCGAGATTTTTTTTTTTTGGCAGTACCACCTAACAGCCCAGTGCAGGTTCAGTAGTGCCTTTCTTTCAAGGCTCTGGCAGGGAATCAGTGTTTTGTGTGCTCCACATCTGGCTCCCAATTATAGTACGTGGAAATGGGTCTGGCGATCCAGGTTACTCCTGGCATGGCAACGAAGCCAAGTGCTTGCCCAAAGGCAGAGGTCCGAGCCATTTCCAGAAAGTGCAGGATGTAATCTATGCCGTCATCACCTTCGTTTGCAGTTCACTGTGGTTTGGGTGGTTACAAAATCCCCAGGTTTCCTTCGCGTATTGGAGAGGTACCTTGTGGTGTCATAGCCTGGCTTGGATGCAGAGTATTTTAATTGCTTTTTTCACCTTGTATCATTTGGGTAGACTGCAGATTACATCCCTGAGGCGAGATGTGAGCGTCCAACCTCCACCCGTGCTCTCTGCCCCATTTAGGCACTCCTGCTTGCACAAGGAGTAGCCAGCGAAGCGCATCTGTGCGTGCAGCCCCCTCCTCTTCGCTGGAATTACATCTGGGGATGAATTTGGCTCATTGTGCTTGCTTGGAAAGAGCAGCTCCTATCGCATCTCGTGGCTACCACCTTTGGCCAATATTAATAGTGATTCTTGTGTGGTCAGCGAATTCTTTGGGAGGAAAGAATCCACCCGTAGTCTGCAAGCCTATTACAAAGGATGCTTTTCGGCAGCATGCAGCTGTAATCAGCGGAGCTCAGCTTGGCAGTATTAATCCCCCGCTGTCTAGTTTGGGGCTGCTTGTTATGCAGCCAGCATTCACTCAACATAATGGTCGCTACCTGCCAATGTGCTTTGAGGGATATTGTTAGCATTAAATTTGCCATTTACATTTTCATGTTTGACATAATTGAGGAATGAATGCTCTTATGAAAATTAAACTTGTGGTCCTCCTGGACTACTGTAACCCTGTTAAAATGTAATGAGATTCTTGATGCGTCTTCTTTAGGTTTTTATTAAATAGAATATCCGTATGACTAATTCCCCTGGCCTAAATGTAGGCTGGGAAGGAGCATTATTGATAGGGCTGAGCACAAATGGCCCTCCATACTCAGCCTCTAATGGCCTAATAATGCATTATACTGAATCAGAAATGCTTTGAGTCGCGGTGCTTATTGCCATTACTGAAAACACCTGGATGCTCCATTCATCAAGGTTACATCAAAATGGGCCCATTTGTTTATTAGTCTGTCAGTAAACATCTTTATTTAGTTTTGTGTTCCTCTGCTCCTAGTAACATCGGGGAGGACAAGGACCGCGTAGTGTATCTTTCTGTGGTTTGCCGTTATTAGCTTTCCCTGAAAAAGAAAGATAATGAAAAGTTTGGATGGCTTCATAAAGAAAACATTTTTCTTGGGCGGTGTTCTGTTTTCTCCTTTGCCTCTTAGACGAGGTTAAAGAAAAGCCATTGGGTATGTAGTCAGGATGATCACATTTGCCAGACAGAGGTTTTAAAGCATGTTTTATGGTGGGCAGCCTCCGGAGTATTTTTCTCTGCCTAGTGGAGTTTGATGTATGGAGGATGAGGATGCTCAGGGATGGATACAGCTGCTGGGCGTCACCAGCATCCATAGCTGTAGAAACTGGTGCCTGCCCAGGCACCAAGATTGCAAAACCCACAATGTATTGCTTTGTAGTTCTGTCAACAGACATCCCGCTTCATCGTAAGCGTGTCACTTAATTGCTTTTGCCCCTTTTCCTTCCTCGCTAGCAAAGGGATGAATTAATTTGCATGTGCTAAGTATTTCCAGGCTGGCCATGGCTGAGGAAGGTGGTCCCAGTTTCCAGCTAAAGGGG
>NW_010421815.1:0-4190 GCF_000710305.1 Buceros rhinoceros silvestris | reverse complement strand
AAAGAGTTGCTGAAATACTTTGGCCCTGCAAAACCCAATCTCTCTCAGGCTAGCTGAAATATTTTTCGTTGTCAGCAAATGTTAGCTTTAACTATTTATTCAGGTTTTCTTCTGAAAGGGAAAACTTCAAATATGACATTTTTGATTGTCATTTCAAAACAGTGAAAAGATCAACATTTGAGAGTCAAATGGCTCCTTTTATTTATCATAATGTTTTTGTTCTGATGTTTCCCAATCTAAAATCTTCAGAATCTGCAGTTCTGTGGAGATCATAGCTGGAAATCTGATGCAGAGCAGACAGCCCCAGCACCACTTCGGAGGTGAGCCGAGCTCCAGCTGAACTAGAGCTTTCTGTAGCTCAGGCTGGACAAGAAAGCATTATTCTTGAGTACTACATTAGCCAGTGCTTGATCCAGCCACGGAGCATTTGTACCTTGGCTTTAAAGACAGGGACTCTCGTGCATGTTACTGACATTTGTGTTGAAGAGTTTAGTCACACCACCTCAGCCCTGATCCCTGTTGCTTAAATGATCTGTGCCTTATGCTAGTTCTCAAGAAACCTCCGTGTTTCCGGTGCTGTGGCTGTATTATGGCTGCTGCTGCATTGGTGGCCAGATCATAAGGCAAGACTTCTGGGGGCAGGCGAGTGGGGAAATTACAGCGTGTGGGTTAGGAGGTTGCTAAAAAACAAACCGACGCAGGAGGCTTAGACACAATACAGCCACACGTGTCAATGTGATAACGACTGGTGTCCATTTATTCCCAGATAGCTCTTGTTTTTATACCATAGCTAATTCATTAGTAAGCACCATTACATCGTATCTAAACGTTATGATTTGTCACTGGTTAAAAAAGTTAATTCATTAGTAATCGGTTACATCATTTTTAGGCAGTATGATTCGTTACTTGTCATTAATTATGTATTAGGTTAACGAAAAGCCCCCCTTTAATTACCTCACTTAGAAAACTTGTTCAACACACCTGCAAGAAGTTAATAAGACATTCGACCTTGGCTCAGAGTTCTCACTTCTCAGCAGTTTTTTAAACAAGGATGCTTGCTAATTAAAGTTTTGATAACTGAGCTGCAGAGCTCTGATAAGTAATTTCAAACAAAGAACTTTGTAAAACTGCACTTTTGCTACCTGAGAGCCGAGGTTCTGTTAGCTACTAAAGCAGACTTTTAAAAGCAGACTTTAAGCGAACTTTAGAATTATAGCTTTGCTAACTCAGAATAAGATTCTGGATTGCCCAAAATATGTCTATTTTCTTGAAGAAATCCCACAGGAGGTGGCATGAAACATCAGAACGCAGAGCTCCTGTAGGTTCCTCTGGGTCCATTTGCCAAGTAACTTGAATGTGGGTGACCCAAATGGAGGTCATCCAAGGGACTGGTGGAAGATAAGTGAGTTTTAATTTCTGAATTTGTTGCCCTTGCCATCCTAGAGAGCCAGCAAAGAAAAGAGTAACTGTTTCTGTGGTCTGCTTGCAGAGGGTTTGCTGCTGATACAGCTCGGTGTGCGAGTGCGCCAGTTCCAGACCGTACGTCTGCTGCTGGTAGTGATGAATTGCTGTAGTTGGTGTTTGAGGTATTCTGAAATACCAGGGCAGGTCAGTGGCTTTCTTTTTTGATGCTTAAGACCCATCGAGTTTGTGCTGGCAAAGACAACGTTCTCGTCCTCCTCATGGGAGGCCCTTCAGACCTGTGACGGGGACAGCACTAATCCAAACCTCTTTAGTCTGTTGTTTGTGGTGTGTTGCCCAGTGCATCACCCTTCAGAGAGGAAAAAAAAGAGTAACGTTTTTCTTGCTCGCTGGGGAAATATTGATGTGTTTATGGCAGCAACTAAGAGGAGTGCTGAGCAGGGAAAGACCAGTGCTGAGTTTCCTATAGGGTTTGGAGCTGCATGTGAGCTAAGACATCGGCCCACACTTCAGGGAATAAAAAATCCGTCGGGCTTGTATGTGCAATGAAGCAGAGGTCTGGAGCTGTGTTAGGTCATATGGCAATGGGGCAATTTCAGTCTGAGGTGGGAACACTTGTGACCCAGAGGGTGTTAGCTGTTGTTACCAAAATTACTAGGAACTCCCTCTTTTTCCTTCTTGAACTTTGGAGGACTGGTGCAGACCTAATGCCTCTCTCCAGACTCCTCCTGCTTTATGTCCATCCAACTTGAATTCTGGCAAGAGACGTGTTTCCTGGCCGTTCTTACTCTTTTGTTGCTGTATGCTTTATTTTTCCCTAAGCATAGGAGGATACAGCACAGAGCAGGCTGAGCAGCAAGGCAGCTTATACATTATGTAATAATTTGGACAATCTACAACTGATATTAGCACATTGGGGCTATTGTTTTATTTTGCAATATATATAATACTGTTCAGAGCGTGGGAAGAGAATTAGAAATTGAAACACTGTGATCCTTAAAATTATTGAAAAGATATAAAAACCTCACTCTGAACCCTAGCGCAAAAAAAAAATTATATTAGTATTGGCTTCCTCAATGCTCACATCTATTGAGTTTTTTCAATTATTAACAGAAGCAGTGAATACTTGCAAACTAAACTCATCTCTAAATCAATCAGCCATTCAGGATCAGTGAGCATAAGTTCATGATGTTGGAAGAGAGCATGATACGGCAAGACACGAGGCAAGCGGTGCCGTGGAGCAGTAAACACGTCTGCTATCGCTTCTCTCAATTACTGCTCTTCCTGCAGTGATCAGTTTGGGAAGGATTTGGGGGCTGGAGTGAAGGAGGTGAGAGATCTTTGGCCACAAGTGGGAGAATGTAGCTCAGAGTAAATTAACATTCGTGTTTAAAGAGAGAGAGGCTGGATATTAATATAAAACTGTCACAAAGATCTCCCGTTTAGAGCCAGCCTTGCAAATCTCGTAAGAGCGTGTGAGCCAGAATTGCCTGCCTTCCAGCAAGGCTCTGCTTAGACACTGAGGTGGGAGAACACACTCAAATGTGCTGCCACATGAAGAATCCCACCTGCTTCTCCTCTAAATTGAAGGTACTGCAAATATCTAAGAGCCGCGGGTTTTAATCCAGAAGTCCATGGATATGTAAAAATTGTTTCTGGACATGTGGAAATGCACATCAGTCTGAGAGGCAGAAACAACCTGAACCTGAGCAGACCGTGTGAATCGGGTATTTTCCCCCTCATGCACACGTAAACTCGGCAGGCTGCTTATGGCTAACTGTTCTTTCAAGACGTAGACACCGGAGGATCCAGTCTCTTGTTTGTATTCAAGCTAGTAGTGAAAGCGTTCACCCAGAAAATCGGAGCTCCCTGGCTCAGGGTTGCAGGGAGGTCTGTTTTCCAGCTGGATTCCCAGCCTGGTGCTGCCTCCAGCGAGGCAGCACCCGTGTGGTGGGTGTGACGTTTTCTTCTAGCCTTGCTGCCTGCTCTGGTTGATGATAAAGCTCCAGGCTGCTGGTGTGCCTCCCAGGCAGCAGGACCCTGAGCCTTGCTCACCTTTTCTGCCCGATTCACATGCATGTGTCAGGAGAGGATGAGAATGTGCAGCTTATAAGGTTTCTAGGGTCAGTCACACCCTGCTTTTGGGTTGAGGAAGAGCACACACACTGCAGCCACTGAACTGGAGGGAAAGCAGGACCACAACCTGGTGGTCAGAGACTTAATCTTGGTTTGTGCTGTCTTCCAAGGACTCCTTAGGTTAAACAAGCACTGGATGAAAACCAGACACTTCACTACCACCTTCCCACTTGTGGTCTGCAGGCAATAAGAGTTCTGGGTTGTTCCTGCCCAGAGCCTCATCTGGGACACGTGAGGGAGGGCAGAGGAAAAACTTGCAAGGCATCCTTGTGTTTTGCTGTGGCTGAGGACGGCGGTGGGAGAAGCCAAGCGGTCATTTCCGCCAGAGGTCTGGGGCAGAAGAGTTGAGTCTTGGTGCTCTAAGCCCACAAGGAATGCAAGGCAACCAGGTTGGCTTAAATGTCAGTGATGGGAGGTTAAAGCTGGTGGATGTTTTACTCGGCATTTGCGAGGGGCTCTGAAGCCAACTTTGGCCAATGACCTCAGCCCAAGTGTGCGACAACCAGGAAAAGACTCTCCGGGAAGGTGAGGGTGGCGCTCAGATGTGCCCTTTTTGGTCCCCAGGTCCTGCTGAGCCTCCGGGAGTCTTGTGTCATCAGCTGCCGAGCCTGAAGCGTTGGACGGCGGCCTTT
>NW_010421814.1:0-1341 GCF_000710305.1 Buceros rhinoceros silvestris | reverse complement strand
CAACAAGGCCAACAATAAACCAACAATAAGCCAAAAATGAACTAACAACAAGCCAACAATAAAGCAACAATTAAGCCAACAATAAACCAAAAACAAATTAACAGTAAGTCAACAATAAGCCAGCAAAAAGCCAACAATTAAGCCAACAGTTAAGCCAGAAATTAAGCCAACATTAAGCCATCCAGAGGAAAACAATAAGCCACCAATACGACAACAATCAACCAAAAATAAGCCAACAATAAACCAACAGTAAGCGAACGATAAACCAAGAATAAACCAGCAATTAAGTGAAAAATAAACCAACAAGAAGCCAACAAGAAACCAACAATAAGCCCAAAATAAGCCAATGATAAAACAATTAAACCAACAATCAACAAACAATAAGACAACAATAAACCAACAGTTAATCCAAGCATAATCCAACAATAAACCAACAATGAGCCAACATGAAGCCAATAATAAAACAACAATAAGCCAACAAGAAACCAACAATTAAGACAACAATAAGCAAAAAACCCAAAAAATAAGCCAACGATAAATAACGTTTAACCCAATAATTAAGCCCATAAGCCAACAAAAAGCCCAAAATAAACCAGCGACAAGACAACAATAATCCAACAATTCAGCCAGAAATTGAGCCAACATTAAACCAACAATAAGAAAACAATTAAGCCAACAATACACCAACAATAAAGCCAACAATTAAGCCAACAATAAGCCAAAAATAAACAAAAAAAGCCAAGAGTAAGCCAACAAGAAACCAACAATTCAGCCAACCATAATCCAACTGTAAGCCAACAATAAGCAAACAATTGAGCCAATGATAAGCCAACAATAAGCCAAAAATAAACAAAAAAAGCCAAGAGTAAGCCAACAAGAAACCAACAATTCAGCCAACCATAATCCAACTGTAAGCCAACAATAAGCAAACAATTGAGCCAATGATAAGCCAACAATAAGCCAACAATACGCCAACAATAAACCACCAATTAAGCCAACAAGAAACCAACAATTAAGAAAACAATAAGACAGCAGTAAGCCAACGGTTAAGCCAAGAATGAATCAACAAGCCAACAGTAATACAACAATAAAACAACAATAAAATAACTATTAAACAAAAAAGCCAGCATTAAGCGAACAATAAACCAACCAGAAGACAAAAATAAGCCAAAACTAAACCAAAAATTAAGACAAAAATAAACCAACAATAACCTAACAATAAACCAAAAAATAATCCTAAAATTAAGCAAAAAATTAAGCCAAGAATGAATCAACAATAGGGTTAGGGTTAGTGGTTAGAGTTAGGGTCATTAGGGTTAGGGTTTAGGGTTAGGGTTAGGG
>NW_010421813.1:543-1095 GCF_000710305.1 Buceros rhinoceros silvestris | reverse complement strand
AAAGGACGGCGGTGGGCAACGCTGGTACCCCGCGCCTTCGGAGAGCCCGGGGAGGAGGGGGGGCGCAAGGCAGTCCCGCCAGCCGTCGGGGGGCTTTAACTTATGGGGAGAGATGCGCGGGAGCCATATGCCCAAGCAGGCTCCAGCGAACGCTACGCGAGCCGAGCAACTCCATTTTGTGGCGCTCCACGTCCAAGAAAACCTTTGTCTGTGGATGCCGGAGTGATTTTTGAAAATCAGGGTTGTTCCTGCTCACTCATGTGTTGGAAATTGTGTGCTCGTGTACGTGTTGGAAATAGAAGTCCTGCGTTGTTTCCTACAGGTCGGTTCCAGCGCAGTGGTGTCTCACAGATGCTGCAAGGGGCTAATAGTACCAGCTAGCGCTGTGCTTGTCTGGATATTCTGGTAAGCGCCTGTTGCTGTCAGCAGCTTTCCCGTCTGAAAAATAACAATACATTCTTCATGGTGCATTTGCCACATGGCTGCATTAGTGCAGAAGCAAATCTGGATGAGGTCTGGAGATTAAATAGTTAATTTCTTCTTAAAACAAAA
>NW_010421813.1:0-370 GCF_000710305.1 Buceros rhinoceros silvestris | reverse complement strand
TCTCCTCTGGCTGTAGGGTAACTCAGAGGTGTGACCAACAAACAGCCCCAGGCTTTCCTTTCGGCATTGTCAATTGCGTGCTTTCACCAGGCTTTTCAGGTAACTAGTAGCTTGAATTAAGCACCCAAATCCACCCTGAAGGACCTGTATCAAAGTTAGCCAGTAGGAGCTGCGGGTGCCGTGGATTTGTGAAGAAGCAAACTGGATAAATGCTTTGCTCTAAGTGTGTGTAGCCCTTTGGTGAATATTACTGGCAGCCTGCTAGTGCCAAGCTTCCCCCTCTCTGTAGAGGGTGAGAAATACATCCCTTCTCTCCAAAGGTTATTTGGCTGGTATTTATGAACACGCTATATATATATATATAGAATAT
>NW_010421812.1:0-207 GCF_000710305.1 Buceros rhinoceros silvestris | reverse complement strand
TGCGATGCCACCTCCAGCTGTGGTGGGGGGGAGAGGGGGGGGACCGGAGGGTGGCGCGGGCCAGTCCGGGGCTCTACATGACGCTGCACTTCCCCTTGATTTTGTCTGTCCTCTTCTGCTTGCTGGAGCGCTTGCCGTCGATGGTGAGGCTGACGTTCCTCCGCTTCTCCAGGTTCAGCAACTCCTGGAAGAGCTCCTTGACGTTGT
>NW_010421811.1:0-753 GCF_000710305.1 Buceros rhinoceros silvestris | reverse complement strand
CTTGAGTTAATAAAACAGTTGTTCTATCAGTTTAAAAGTCTACGGTTTTATTTATTGGCTTAACTGGTTGGAGAAATTTTAAGTCTTCCCTGTTGTGCCTGTAAGAAGAATTCCCTTGGGGAGGGCTCTTCTGCAGATTTGGGCAGGGGCAAGAAAGCAGCAATTCAAGATTGATTAAGGGCATTTGCAAATCCCTAAGCTATAACCCAAACCCATACACACATACTAGACTATAACATGTTTTACCAAAACCAGTTATAAATGTACACAAGGCAAAACAGAATTACACCACACGCAAAACCAGCAACTTCTGGGGCTGCCTGAGGTCGGTGCAAGGGAGGTTCCTTAGATGCAGGCGCAGTTTTCCAGCATCTGTAAAGAACATACAAAAGAGAATCACTCGGCCTCTGCCTGGCCGCCGTGTATTTGGTTACAGAAGGGCATTACTCGCCCAGCATTAATTCAACAAAATTTTCCAGAGTTGTTTTTTTTATCTTTTTGCAAGCATAGAAATGCGTTGGAGTCGATAATGCCACAACTGCAGTTTTCTGCAGTGGCAGCAGCAGCCTGGGATGCGCCGGGGCTGGCTGTGTGAAGCAGGATTTGGCACCACGAAAGCCAGTGGCCTGCAGAACTGGGTTTGAAGAACGCAGTTCTGTGTAAATGCAACCAACAGTTTTCTGCAGTGAGCAGAGGAAAAAGAAAACCCAACCAACAAAAGAGAAGCCAAAAGCGGCAAGGGGGGGTGTGGGG
>NW_010421810.1:10653-19501 GCF_000710305.1 Buceros rhinoceros silvestris | reverse complement strand
GCTTTTTCATGATCACCCCTCACCCTCCTAGGTTTAACACAAATGTCTTATGACAGCTTTCTCCCCAGATAAAAGCTTTATTTGCATACATTATCTTCCAGCACACTAATTACTTTTCTCTTTGACCCCCTGCAGAACATTAGCCAAGGGTGTTTTGAGCAATTTCTGCTGTTAGTCATGCAGTGCGCAGCACTGCTTTGCATCCGTTTTCTCAAGTCTCATAGAAGTGGTGCAAGTGTGTCTGACCCAATGCTTCCTAAAAGCATCAAGTTGTATCAGTAATAATCTCATAATCATTGGAAACTACAATTGTGAAGAAGTGACTTTAAAATGTGTTAACTTTGGACTGGTTTAGGTAGGGACAGTGTTTTGAGTGTGCATGTGCCTCTAAACAGCATTGTGTAAAAGGAACAATGTAAAGTAGTAATTATCAGAGAATGTGAACAGAAGTGGCGATCTTTGCTTAAAAGAAAAGTGATGTTGTGTCATTTGGAACTGAGCTAGATTGTTGCCCTAGGAGAAAAGAGTATGAGATTTTCCTGTACACTTATCATGTGTATGTATACAGATGCTCTTTCACGGGTACCCCCTTGCCGTGGGGAAGGAGCTTGCATGCCCTTGTGAGGTTGAGAGCTGTGCTGGTGGTAGAATGTGCCTCGAGTAGGGTCTCCCAAGCCAGACAGGTCTCAACTGAAGGGTCAGACAAAGTGTGTCCACGGGCAGGATGGGCTCACCAGCCTTCGGGCACCATCCTAGGAGAAGGACAACTCTAACCCCAAACCCAGGCAGATGGAGCTTGTTTAGCCCTGTAAGGCATCCATCATCTAAGAGAAGGATACTCTAACCAAACCTACGACCTGAGGACTTCGCTGTCACCGTCCAAGCTCGCTAGGCCCTGGCAGATGAACCTCAGGTGTAAAGGGTGGGACCAGTTCCACACACGCTGCGCCTCACCTGAAAAATCCACCGTGCAGGCTTGAAGGGTATAGTCACATTTGCAAGATGTAGTAAGCGTGGGGAAAATCCTTCCCAAATCTTTGTTTGCAAGCCAAGCCGTGATGATGATGATGATGGTATACATATGAGCCAGGGAACAGCAAGTGCCTCTGTTTTCTTACCCTGTTAACTGTCCTGGGTAGTCCAGTTCGACAATTCAGGTAAGTTATCTGAACTGTTTGTAGTACTGACTCCATAGGAAATAATCTTCATTTTTTCTTAAAAGCCCGTGTCTCAAATTTTCTTAAAAAATTTTATCTTTGAATTTAGCGCCAGTCCTGATGTAAATATTTCTGGATTGAAGTTGAATTAAGTTCAGCTGATATCCCTTGAAAATGTAGCATAATCTTGAGCCAAGCTAGGTTTGGAGGTTTTTTTTCATGCTGTAGAATAATGCTGTGAGGAGAAATATCAACAGAAGCTTGTAGAGTGGAATGCTTGAAAGAGAACGGCAAGGTATCTTGTTCTTAGAGAAGGGAACAACTTGCTTCTCCAGGCACTAGTTTCCCATAACTACTTTTTTCTGTACACAAAACAAATTACATGTGTCTACTTCACACAGGATTTTGACTGACTTTGTACAGCAACCTGGTCATAACAAGAATCTGCAAGTACTGCAAAATGCAAGGAGCAAGGAGCTGTGTCCTAACACAAACCAACCTTGTGGCTCCCACTATATCCCTCAGCAGATCATCCTCTGCAGCGTGCCAGTATAGAGCATTTTTGCTAGTTAAGCTAGTTAAGCTAGTTAAGCAGCTGCCACACCGTGACAGCTTCTGTTTAGCAGACCTGTCTGTCTGTCTCCCACACTCTATTAATTACATTCAGCAATATATATTATATTGTTGTCACGATGGTCCCTTAGATGGTTAGCTGTTTGGGGCAAGGATCAGCTGGTTTTTAGATAGGGCTGTTGCCTTGTGGTGGTGTAAGAAAAGCCAGAGCAAAATGAGTAACTGTTGTGTGCTACTCCTGTACAAAAACATAGTGGTAGAATCTGCTAAAGGGTTAGCTCTTTATAGGTGGTGTTGACTGGCAGGTACACAGGACAGGATATGCAGCTGTGTGCATTTGGATATCTGCATGAGTTTATGTCTTGAAAATCTGGAATCAGGACTTCAACTGATATAAACCTTTCACCGCAATGTCTAAAAAGAGAGTTTCCAAAAGGTGTTGGTCTGCCTTACCTTCTCAGGTTTTAGGACTGGCGATTAGGAAAGTCAGTGTAGTCTACGAAGGCTCCATTTGTCATGAAGCACAAACTCGTTTTGTGTGTTAACCTACTGTGTTTTCGCTTCTTAAGTCCTTAATCTTTCTTCTACTGAACGTCTGAGAAGTCCAGCAAATATCCTACAAATACATTGCTATAAGGAGGACTGCAAATAATTTCTGAAGTAACTTACAGCCTCTTAATTCCCCTCAAAACTCAATTTCATCCTGCCCATATGTTGTCAAGTATCAGGGAAGTTGAGGTTGTAGCAGAACTGGTCATCACCCTCCTCTCTGTACCCTCAGTCGGAAATGTACACCTTGCTGCTGCTGAACTGTTGCATATTAAAATGGCCGAGTTTCGGTAGCCTTTACTTCCCAGACTGGCAGCTCATTCCTCAACCCGTATAAGTATTTCAGCCAAGTACTGACACGTGGGAGTCATGGCAGATTTAGCTATTCTGCTGTAGTCTAATCTACTGGTGTTCATAAGTGAACACTTATTTATGTGTGAATTATGAAAAAGAAGTAGCTGAAAACCTAGAAAGGGTTGTGCTACTCAGCCTAATCTAAACATAATCAATATTTCAGGAGCTAGCAATAAGATTTACAAGTCTCCAAAGTGGAATGAGTAGACTCTGTAGATTCAATTGTGCAATATTTCTTCCCAGTCTTACTTGAAGTCTCTCTTGAAAACTTATGGATGGAAAGATGTAACTGGGAAGTTATTAAAATGATCTAATGACATGGCGATCTCCTATTTCTATGGTTACTTGCTAGCTTAAAGGGAAAGAAATGTTACTGACAAGTAATAATAACGTGCCTGCGCATTGAGAGTTGACATTCCAATCTTACAAGCTTTAAAACTTGCTGATTTGAACCTGATAAAACCCCGCACAGTTCACACCAGCAGTAAATTAGCTTTTTTTTTTTTTAAAGAAAAAAGTTTCTTCTTCTTATTGCCCAGCCTATCTCAGATGTATTTGAAGTCTCTGTTACAAAAAATGGACCTGGTACTGCCAGATAAATGAACTAGGATTATTAGATATAAACTGTGTTACATACTATCAGTTTCTGTGGCTCAAATTTTTATTTCATTAATGATTTTTTTTCTTATTATCTACTTTCGCAAAACAACGATGAATTGATTCCATTACATCAGGATTAACTAAGGATTTTTCTGTAAAATTTGTGTGGTAGTTTCTTGCCACTGGAGGGCAGATTTGAACTGTAGAGTGTGGTGCACCCTCACCAGAGATGTCAAAGGGCTGGGAACAGCATCCTGCAAATAAAACTTCCAAATACAGCCACCTGGTAATAGGCGTGTATGACTGCCTTCTCAAATGGACCTTAGACTCTTCCCTGGTTATTATAAATGGCTTCTTTCAGAAATTTTAATGGTTAAAAATTTTGTGTGTTCGAGGACTTCAGTGGAACTCCACTATTCTCTTCATGTTAACCTGAAATTCAGGAAAGAATAGAACATTGATCTGTACTACCCTATACTACCCTGGTAAACGTATAAACTGATGGAAACTGATCAGCTCAATTAGTTTATGTCTAATTTTTAACTGTTTCACTCCCTTAAATCAACCTTCCTTTACTTGGACATTCCATTAAGCTGCATTTAGAAGCAACCTGGAACCTCTCTTTGCTATTGAGGTGTTGCTAAGATTGGGACAGGGAAAGCTTTCATACTATGTTTTCAAGATTTCTATCCAAAAGGAACAAAGGCTTTGCAAAGCCAGAAAAAGAAAGCTCAGAAACCCTGTTTGTTGTCTAAATACGTCACAAAAAGGTAATATTTGGGATATAATCCTGAGTCCGTTAAAATCAGTAGTTGTGCTAATTTTTATATAAAGTAGGTGTAAGCCCAGATTTTACTGTCAGGCAAATATCCTTACACCTAATGCATACCTTAACTGAGGACAGTTAGTAGATATAAAAAGTGGTATAAGAAGCTTTAAGGTATTTTCTTTGCTCCATTAGCACAACATGGGGAAAAGATTGCTGTGAAACAAGGACACAAACCTACATGATCATCCAAGTTTCTTGGGCCAACAGCTGATGTATCCCTTTCATTACTCTATACATGTAGTACATTTTCTTCATGTACAGTTTGTCAGCTGGATTAGGAGCACAATTTTTAGTATGCTGTGGTCACACATTGCAGGATGCTTGAAGAACCTCAACAGTGAAGTTTTCTGTTCTTCAAGTTTCTTCAGTGTGTTCTGTCGATTCAAATACGCATAATTCTGATAGAAGACAGTATTTAAGCTCTGAGGATTTGAAAAAAGATCTATCACAGGCAGAGAATGTTTTAAATCTTCTATGATCTCAGTTAAATTAGCATTACATTATAGGTTCTAAGAGGGTTTAGTCTGTATATCAGCCTGTATATTAGCCTACAACTATTAGTATATTTGTGTAGTTGTTTGGGAGGTGTGTCTTGAATAGCAAGAGCCATAAAAATTTCAATTTAAATTTTAGTCATCTGTGAGTTCTGTGACAGATACCCTCTGTGAGGGGATAAAGAGAAACATGCATTTTACTTAATCTTGTAAAACTGAGTAAATGGATGAATGTATTCTTATACCTTATCACTCATATGCTTGCTCTGAGTTTTGGCTGAAGCTACCATGGGAAACCAAATTAAACTGAGGTGTGTAAAACATGACTAGGAAAAAGAATTCAAATGCATGTCCTTGGCAAACTTCAACCATAGAAACTTACGTAACTCAGTATTCTAACATGCTGCTGCACCACATCCATGTTCCCAAGCATACTCACGCTGTTCTTGCTTTTGGGATATCCCCTTGCTTCTGGAGAGCAAGATGAACCAGGGAACAAAGAGTGTATCTCTTTACTGCCCAGGATGATACAGCTTGTTGGCTGCTGTACAGTACATAGCAATTATATGAATGCTGTTTAAATGTCATGGCTTACGTGACATCCAAACAGCATTTTAAGCAGGACTGAAGATTACCATGAGTAACAGAGAACACAGGTGAGATCCAGTTCTCTTTAGCAATTCAGAAAGGAGGCCAGAAAGAATCATTGGATATGGCTCAGTCTTGTCATATGAGGTGCAATGACATGATGTTTCATTTGCTTTCTTCCTGCTTCATCAAGCAATATGTCCACTTCGACATTCCACATGGTTTGTTTCCCTAACTGTCCTTTACAAAACAACTTAGAGGTTTAAACAGACTAGCTGATGTCGCTGTACTTACCTAGCAATTTCTCCACCTGTGACTGGGATCTGATTATTCTATAACTATGATTATTCTATGGCACTGCCCTGTCATAACAGTAACCCTTGCTGATGGCTTATAGGCTTCTCTGAGGGAAGAGCTAGCCTCCTCAAACAGCTGCTGGCACGTTTCATGGAGCAGCTCAGGTAGTAGATGCTCTTATTCCTGTAAGGCAACTATATCATTAGAAATATTAAGGAAGGAGGGAAGCTTGAGAAAAACTTATTCTTGTTATGTCTAATTTAACTGTATTATGACTCTCAGCTGGATGTAGATGGTATGGTTTAAATATTATAATTTTGGTTACTTGCCATGCATAAAGCCCATACTACAACGATGACAAAGGGGACTAGTAGTTTGCTTTAATCTTGTGCCAAAGCTGATCAGTCTGGTCCTAAATGTAGCCAACTCGTCATAAACCAACTGTAGCCCTGAAATACTTAAAACAGTTGAAAGTGTGTTTTGTTTAAGTCAAAATGGTTCTTTAACAAATTAACATTTGTTTGTGCACCAATAAAATTAGATTTATGGTGCTGAGTAGGCAGCATATTGCTGGGTTTAATTAAAATTACAGTATGTACAACTACCATTTCTTCCCCACTTTAACATTAATCACAAGAAAGTGGGACCAAAAGGGTCAGTGTTCTGATTAGAGGCTTTATAATTCTACTTGTGGCCTCCAACACTGGTAGGAAATTCTGATCTCTCATATTACAACAGGAAAAAGGGAAGCAAAACACAGTTTCCTCCTGTCTTACACTATCCAGCTGAATTTTCCAATGTTTGGCGCTTCACGGGAGCTAATATGCTAACCCTGATGATTTACTGCTGGTGACATAGTACAGCAATTTTTTTTAAGGCTGCTAGAAGTCAGAATACCTCTTCTACCATGCGATAAAGCGATATCAGCCTAGATTAAGTGACTATTTAAATATTCACGTTTACCATTTAGACAAAGGTAGGTTGTTACGCAGAGTGATGCTAAGTCCTGAGATGTAGTGGTTCATGGGAAGTGAACCAACATGTGCAGTAAGTTTTGAAGTTGGAGTTTTTGCTGCTCTTCTACTGCATTTGCCACTTATGTCTATCCTCATTAGTGCAGTTTTCATCCTGAGATGAGCTTAGAATGGAAATGATGAATGCAGACAACTTCAGATTTTAGAAAAATGAGTAACTAGCGAGAAGATTCTGCTCACTGCAGAAAGTGTGATTTCTTCCTGTAGCGTCAACTCTTACTATTCCAGAATGATCTTTGGCATTCAGGATAAAAATAGTAGGGGCTATTTTAAACTTCCGAATGTTAATCAAGAGCTATCATCCAGTGACATAGTTCCAGTTGAGAACAGTCATGGAGGATTTCTGATTCTATCTAATATCCGTGTTTTTGCTATATGCAAGAAATTTCTGGGAATATATCATAGCATTGACTTTGTGCTTCTGATTTAGGACATATGGTTACACAACGTGAGACAGTATGTTATGATCCTCCTAATAACAGCAATTAAAAATTATAACCCTGGCTTTCTTTATGGAGTGTTAGTCTTCAAGAGTGTCTTCAAACAGTAACTAATATTAAGATAATCAAACCATGACATCTTGAGGTATTTCTACTGTTAAAATGCCAAACTGCAAAGAAACGCTGGCAATGCAATGTATTAATTTATAACCTATTGGAATATGTTAACTAGGGAAAATGTGTTGGAGGTGTTCAAATTTAATCAGAGTAGATAAACTTCAGTTGATATGATTCATGCAGATTCTTTGGGTTGGTTAAAGGTTGTCATCCGTCTCTATTTCTTAAACCATGAGGGACTCCATTAGAAACCTAAGTAAGGACCCTAGCCATTTTTTGCTGGGCCTCTTGTGATGGCCTTCAGTCCTCCTAGCACAGTGAATATTGGCATGCATATTGATATAGTACAATATTTTGTTACAGAACTGATTACTTTTTTCTTTTTTAACCTTATGTTGATGTTAGGTAGAAGAAGGTCTGTCATGTTTGTGCTGCTGCTTTTAATTGCTGTACTGCAATTAATGCATTAACCTGGAACTCAGGCGAATGAGGTTTGGTTTTCAGCACAGCTGCATACCTGTAAGTGTGTTAATCTCATTACCCTCTCAGAGGGTAATTTTACTTCTCTGGGAGACACATCATATGACTTTGAGGAACTTGTGCTAAAGAAGCAGCAAAGACATTTGGGATCAACTACACAGTTTAAGCATCTGCACAAAACAGCTAGCAGAGGAAAGATCGTGATTCTCTCTTTACCTCGTACATGTTTAAGGACATCGAAATGAGCCTCCCCACAGATCATGTATTTTCGACAAACTTTCTTAGTATTCATAGCATACAAAAAGAAAACTGTAGTTTTGTTTATCTGACATATAGTTTTATGCTGTTTTTCAGACATCAGCAGCAGGCTTTCTAGGCAGTATTTCTAAAATATTTCCATCCCAGGTCAATTTCAAATAAACTTAAATAAATAGTGTTATCTGCCATTACCAGCAGTCGTATTCCTAGCACACTTTCATTTACTTCACCATTTACTTGTTTACGAGAGCTTAAAACAATATACCTTTTTTGTTGGAAATAGAATCTAGGTTATTGTTTTGTTCTGTACCTTAAACAATTGCATATATGGAAATCATTTGGTACTTCGTGTAGAGCTAATACACTTTCCAGGTGTCACGGACATTTTCCTTTGAACCTAATAGAAGGGTTATTTTTAAGCCAGTACGATATTCAAAAAGTGCTGTGAATTTCCTTTCAAAGAGTTCTAGTTTAATAGAACCTCTCTGCTCTTTTTACCACTTTTTAAACACAAATGATATACAGTATTCAGTGTTGTAATAGTTCTTTTGATGAAATGCATTAGATTATTTTAAAGTGTGGTAGAAGAATGATTGCATGAAATAAAAAGCCTTCTGCCTGTTGGGGCTCACTTATAGCTTTAGAAGTTGAAAGAAGTTTCTTTCCTTCTTCTTCTAGACACATCTATTACCCCCCACATGTCGCAGGTTCAGTTTTGTCTTGCCTAGGTTGCTTGTTCTAAATGAGACCTTGGAGGAAGGGCAAGTCCCTACACAACTAGTTCTGGAAAAGTCACTATAAACTTGTGCTTAGGCCCCTGAATAAAGGTGTTGGTGGGAGGAGTGGAGGGTGGTGGTGGGGAAGGCCCTCATGGGTGTCAATGTCCTTTATTTTTGATATGGTTTACACTTACACGGTGTTAATGATTCACAGTCATGGTTCATTTACAGAAACCTGGGAAAAAGGATAGAAATCCTTATTCTCTTAGCATTGAGCTCACCTGAACCAGAGATCTTCAGATTTTTTTTTTTTTTTTTTTTTTGGAAGGCTATTGGTAATTGGTTTTTACATTTATTTC
>NW_010421810.1:0-10544 GCF_000710305.1 Buceros rhinoceros silvestris | reverse complement strand
TTTTTTTTTTTTTTTTTTTTGGAGAGTCTATGGCTATATGCTTTAGCCGTTCATTGCATTTAGAATAAAATCTAAATATAATCAGCACTAAAATCCAGAGCCACCTCCACCTGGATGTTGTGTAAGTGAAAAGGTGATCTTGCTTGGGTGCTTTCACAACTAAGCACTTCAAAACTAGAACATGCATTCAAGAAATGCACCAGTCCCAATGGCTCAGGTGGTGTGGTGGACTGGGAAGCCTGGTGTGGTATACCTGTTCCAAGATTATTTAGTGTGTACCATTGGGGGTTTATGGTCAGCCCAGCTGAAGAGAGGGGTGGCTTCTACCTTGGTGATAGTGAGATCCATCCCCCACCTCTGAACTGTCAAAAAACTCCAAATTCTTAGTCTTATTTAGCTCCAGTGGCTAAGCGCAGACAGCAAATGCATGAAGCCCATCACAACACCACACCAAACCTGGAGGCACACTGTAGCCTTCAGCAGGGAGAAGAATTCTGCCACCTCAAAAGCAGTGGAGCTGCTATGGGTTGCTGGTGCTTTTTGTCCCTGCTAAAATGGGTTGTTGGTGAAAGCTGTCATCAAGAAGAGATGCAGGACCAGATCAGTCTCTGTAGTACCTGGGAGATCAAAATAACCAGGACAAGCTGAACGCAGAACATTTTTCATCATGTGCTGCCACTACGCAAGGGGAAAAATTGTTCTGTTGCCAAAAGAAAGCACAAGGATCATGATTGTTATTTAGTGCTGGCTGTGAGAAGCCCTGGATTATGGTTCCTGTTTCCAGGTTCTGGTTTTGGTTTGTTGGTTTGTTTTGTTTTGCTTTTTTAAATTTTGTTTTTAGAAATGTCTGGTTATAGTGTTTTCTGCTATGAAGGACAGAGTGAACTCGGAGACATGCTAGAGCCTTGATATGTATGTGGAGAAACTGAGAACTGATTAAAGGTTTGGTTGCTTTTTAGTATCTTTTCAGCTATTACAGAAAAAACGATAGGATCATCCAGCTATATCTCTGAGAAACTATAAAAGTATGGGTTTACTGCATTGTTAACCTGGAGGATCTCCTCCTTTCTTGGGTGCCAAATACATGTGTTTTCTCTGGCAGCGTTCCATTCTATGCTGGTTTTGAAAGGATGCTTGGCTGAAATTGAATCCTGTCTTGCAGCAGCATTTAATTAGCCTTTGTCCCTCTGAAATTAAGATTAAAAACTGCTGCTAAGTCTGTTATGTACCTCAGTTTTCATAAGCAATTGCTACATAAATCTGACAAAATACTTCAGAATACTGTGAATTTTGGTAAAAATCCTTGAGAAACTCATCATTCCTAGTAAGACTGCATGGGCAGGAACTAGCAAAACAAACCTAATCACCTCGTTCTTGAACATCTTGTGTTCATCTCGTACTGCTGAGACAAGCTCTTTTCCTACATACAGTGAAGTCAGGATTATTAGCTAAACCACATGTCCTTTCCTACCAGGCAATGCATAGTATTGTAACTACTGTTTAACATGCAATCCACAGCCTGAAATACTGCAAAGAACAAGACTGTCTGTCTATCCCTTATTTATCCTAGCCAAACCACATGAAATGCTGGGTTAAATGCTACATCAAGTTATTTCCAAATTGTGTCACTATTATGTCATAGACCTGTCTCAACACAGATGACTCAGCATTTGTTATGGTGAAATAATTCCCTAAATTGTAATTTAGCTGTAGAAAGTGACATGGATTGCCCAGAGAGTGGGCAGGAGGGAGGCAGGAGGAGTGCCCAGTGAGAGGCAGGAGGAAAGAGTTGTTGATACAACCACTTATCTTCCCCAGGTTTCTCCCTCTGTTCCTTTTTGTCATTGGTGGTGGTTTAGCCAATCGTCTCCTAACATGTTTCTGTTAAGCAAAACACCAGGTATTTTTGTTGCCGTTATGGAAACCTGACTGCAGTGACTTTAGGTTTCATCTTCTCAAAAACCTTGAGGCCAACAGCCAGCTGTTTGACTTGGTGGCAAGTCTGCAAACCTAGGTTTCTGTCAGCCACAGTGGTGCCGTTCCAGATAAACCACATTTTAATAGATGAGAATCTGGCCTCCTTACTGTTTCTGCCTACTGTAGTGTTTGTGGAAAGTGGAAACAGAAAGTGAGAGAAACCTTGTCCAAGCAGAATAGTTCTCTTACTTGCCTGATACGAATATATGAAGGAGTTAAGTAGCAGGACACTTTTTTTGCCTGAGTTACAACACCTCACTGCTGCTGACTGAGGCAGAAGGACAGAATTTGTCACAGAGTGTATTAATAACTTTCTTCTAAAAAGAAGTTTTACTTAAAGACTTCATTGGGTCATATGAAAATGCTTGATCCTTAAATTTATGTATTGTTTCCTTTGCGAAAAAAATCGCAACACCCACGTGTTCACATAAACTTTCTAGGCATTTGGCAGTCTCAAGAAGTTGTAGCCATGTTAACAGTAAGACCGTGTGTCTCCTTTTCAAAAAACCAGTATGTTAAATTATCAGTAAATTCAATGCAGAACATAGTGCATGGAAGTTTTATGGTTTATGTTCATGCAGGTTCTGAGATTACATATCTACAAAGGTGTTTTCTGAATCTGAATCAGTCGTTACAAAGTTAACTCTCTGTTTAAGGGCAGTGGAGAACTTCTCACTAAATGTACTGATTTGGCAGCATGATAATTGTGTAATTTATAAAGGCAAAAGTGCTTCTCTTCCAGGCCCATTGACTTAATTTGCACTGGAATATGGTATAAGGAACTGCAGGTGTTCTACTTCAGTGCATAGTTTTTATGTACGTTCTGTGCGTGAAGTAAGTTTATATGTAGGGTCATAGTAAGATTTTGCATTAAAATTGTAAATGTGATGTTTCAAATGTAACTCCAGTATTGAGGTACAGGTGTTTTGTAAAGCAAAACAGATGAAGAAAACCAAAACAACCCACAAAAGAAACAACCCCACCCCCTATGTTATTACTTTGCAGTATTACATAGCAATTAAAAACTTCTACTGGAAGTTGAAAGATATTTTCCTATAATTTTTTCCATCCATGCATCATTTACTTGTAGATTTTGGTGATTTTTTTTCCCCCACCCTCCTGTAATATGTGGAATTATTGTATTTATAATGAATTTTGATCTTTCAGATTGGTTTGCTCCTTTTAAAAATCTTAATATTCACACATATTTGAGGATTTAACGTTTTGATTTAATTTCCATTTTCAACTTTCCCTAAGGAATAGCCCTTAAAGCAACATTCTGGTTTCACACTGCTCTTTGATTTCTTTTATCTAATTTTCATGTAAGAATATAGAAAGCCTAGCTGACAGTTATCCAACAGCTGCAAATTTTAAAATAAAATCTGTAGAACTTTGATTCAAAACTATTTCTAGTTTATAAGAATCACATGTGTCCTGTGGCTCCCCAAAATCCTAACTGCTAAACTCTTTCCACTGGTGAACTTTGCAGAAGATATCGTCCAGTTGTGTAAAAGGCTTTTGTTTTCCTCTTTAATGATGTGCTAAGAAATAATTTAAGAAAACAACCTCTGTAGTGATGGAGACATCATATTCAGTCTTTAACCAACAGTATGTGTTCTGTGCCTCTACTGCCCTGTATTTATTGTTCTTAAGATTTTAAAATATATATCTCAGGACAGAACTATAATACACAGGAAATAACGAATAAACATTATGCAATGTCAAGTCTTTGAACCTATCTCTATAACATGGTGTGAAAGAGCTCCAGCCATTTTGCGAGATTCATATGGAATATTTTCTCCTCTATGTTAACAGGTTTTACAGTGGTAGGGGAGAATCCCATATTTAAAAAAAAAATAAAATAAAACCATATTTTAACAGTTTCCACTCCCCCCACCCCAGTAGAATTGTTAATAAGCTATTTACTTTCAATAGAATGTAGTATTTTGTCATACTGCTCTCTACAGTAGAGTAGTATAAATTCGGGTTGTCCTGCCTGAAATTTTGAATGGTTATTTTAGAAAATAGTTGCATTTCTTGAAAATCATCTCAAGTAATATCTAAAATCTCTAAGTTAATTTAAATAACCTTAGCCAATAGGCTACATGGATTCCCAAAGCCCTATATTAGTCTTCTCAGGATGACTCTACAGAAGATATGACTAGAGTAAAACTTTTAATTAACTGAGAAGCTTTGTGTATGCTGGAAGTATGAGAATGGAATTCATTTATTTGTCATATAGCTATGCAAATTAAAAACTCTATTTAAATGACTTTTAGCACTTGTTTTAACTCTCACACAAAAATCTGTGCAGTCTTAAAAGCTGCAATCTTGAACCTGACTAGAAGTGAAATTTTCTTGATGTACAATTTAGTGCTGCTGACTTGCAGTTATACATTATGCTTACTTCCTGTTTCTAGAAAGAGATTTTCTCAAGTAAATAATTAATTAGTTGCTACTAAATAAATAAGCAAACCTAAAATTTTAAAATTTAAGTAGTAAAAATTATTATTGATTTTAAGGTAGGAAGAGAAAAAATGAAAAAAACCCCCAAAGCTAGTGTCCCAGAAGTACAATTCTGTCCTATACAGGCAGAAATTAGAAAGATAAGATCCTACAGCGACCTGTGGTAACTATGTAGCTATTTATGTTCTTATCTGAACTCCAACCAATATTAGATTCTACCTTTGCAATGCATCTCTTAGAAGTTCGGACTGGACATTAGGAAAAGTTTCTTCACAGAGAGGGTCGTTGGTCACTGGAACAAGCTCCCCAGAAAAGTGGTCACAGCACCAAGCCTGGCAGAGTTCAAGGAGCAGCTGGGCAATGCTCTTAGTCATAAGGTTTAGGTTTCGGTAGTCCTGTGAGAAGCAGGGAGGTGGACTGTTATGGATCCCTTCCAACTTTAGAGAGTCTTTGATTCTATGATTCCATAAGAACATTGTTCTGAGGTAAAGATGCTGTGTTTGTCAAGTATTAAAAAACAGTCTTTTTAGCCTATTTCTAAATTATGAGGTATTTTCGATCTCACTGTTCAGCTATGAACTTCTTTTTTCTTTCTGGAATTTAGGACAGCAAAATCGTTAATTGCATGCCTAATTCTAAGCATAAAGCCATTTCTGCATCTCTCAATACCTTGCAAAATCAGTGACTGGTGAAATGACTTATGCTACTTTATGGCTAAAACCTGTCAATCTCCCAAGAAATAGTTGCTCCTGACCTGATCCTGTCTAGAGGTAAGCTTTACAGGGCAAACCAAAACAATTTCTTCAACTGACTACTGCTAGCTGAGGGGAAAACATGCATGCTCTTAGCTACCATATTCATTTTTTGCATATTAAATGTTTTTCCTCAAGTATGTAGATGGCAGTTGACAGTGGTCAAATTTCAAAGGTTTTATAAAGGCTGATTGGCATATTTTACTTAAAATAACAAGGATTACCAGAGAGACTTCTAAAAGCAAACATTGCAAAAAATCCCTGAATTAGAAAAGCTTTTCAGCTTTTGTGATTAGTAATCTTTGCTGTGGTTATGTACTTTGCTTTCTACCAAAAGAAAACACCATTCTTTTAAACAATAACTGGTTAGAGGAATACTTTCTATGCTCAGTGTTCCGTAAAGACAGAAACTGTAGCTCAGATAGGTCTTCTGTTACTTTAGAGAAATTGAGAGTTTATTTTGCTTTGTATTTATGCCAGTGAGTTGGAAATTTTATGACAGTGTCATCTTTATTTTTTTTAAGATATGTGCACCCAAATAGGTTACCAATTTTTCGAGTACTACTGAGATGCTCTGCTTCCTATTAGTGTTAACTCCCAGGTGTCCTGAGGGGTAGGACTGAATGATAACCGCCCCCAGGATCATGGTGGTTTTGTCTCAAGGTTGCATTTTACATTAAATTTGCTGTCCTGGGAGCATTGAGGCAACCCAGTCACCAGACCATTCTCCCCAAAGAGCACTGCGTTTGGGACTCTTGCAACATTTTGCCCTTGGCACTTCAGCCTTCACTATTTTGCGGCAGGTTTAAGCAGGCTACTTTTACTTAGGCTTAAGTGTTTCTTTTTACTCCACAACTTTTTCTACAAGTGTCTCTTGACTTCCTAAGAAAAAGATCAGGACAAATGCTACTGTCTTATCTAGCTCTGTATCACGGAACATGGAGAAAAAGGGCAATTTTAATTGCTACTTTCGTATCCTGCTTCCTTGTTCATAGCACGCATTGTTTCTCCCTACTAGTCCCACAGTCCAGGAACAGGTGTCTATTAAAATCTGCAAATGTCCCTTCTCAATGAAAACTAAGGGAACAGCACTTCTTGAAGTACAATTCTGCATTTCTTGCCTTCAGGTATTTCTATTTCTCAGTATGAGCTATATTTTTTTATAGAGTCCTGTACTTGCCTGCTTTGCCTTTCCTTTAATCGACACCAAGCCCCTGCAAACTGCTATTGTCCAGTTTGGAAACCACTTTAATACTTTAGATTCAAAAGCTAGATGGTTTCTTCTCAGGTTTCACACTGAGCTTAGCACAGAAGGAAGCTTAAGGAATAGAAAAGGTAAAGAGTAAGTAGGGAGCCCTTGAACCAAAACCACTTGAAAGTTACGAAACAGTGAAACTACAGGGTAAGGAATATCTCTTCCCTGAATCCATTTATGGCAAGAGAATCCCTGGATGGAATGCGGGTCTTCTCTGCCTGTGCCCCATGACATTCTCACTGCTACTCAGAAAACAACTTTGTTGCTTTTAAGAAGTAGCAGCCTAAAAGCCTCAAAGAGTGTCTGTGCAGCACTAATGATTTTCTACATACTGCTGCTTATGATGGGGAGTACCAGCTCTATGCTGAACCTGATGCATGCCCTGCTGGCAGAAAAATTTTATGTTTGAGATGCAAACATAAAAACAACCCCAAAACACCAGAAACACCAGAAACCAAAAACCCAAACACCAGACCCTTGACTTTTCTCTCAAGAAACTCAGTTTCCATCAAATACCAGCAATCCTGGTGTATTAGCATCTTAGACCCTTTTCTGTGTGTAAAGCACTTTTACAGGCAGATATGGTCTGGTGATTTACATTGAGGTGTCTCAGTATTTAATAAATATAATAAAGTTCCTGTCTAATGCCAGCAGATTGGGCAGCCATGTGCTTTTCAGATAATGAATCAGAGAGTACTAAAACATAATGCTGAATTTTTATAGGTCTGGCCAAGTGTTCTTGTTATAGATACCAGTCACAGGATCACACAGGATGGTGTTCTACTACAGGAGGAAATCACTTAGCATTGTATGGGAAAAAAAAAATCTCTTTGCGTCGTCCTCAGTCTGATCAGGAGAAAAAACTATTCTTTACAATGAGTTATTGGTTAATACAAATTCTTATAAGCAGTAGTTTAGAAATGCGGCAGTGTCACATGAACTGTGGAACAGTAGAGGTGGTTGCTTTGTGTGTACATTTTGAAAGGGAGAAAAAACAGATTTTCCTTAAATAAAAAACTGTGCACCTTGTGACTATATTGACATTTAAACAACATGGGTGGGAATCAAACTAGGGATTTTCTTTCTCACACTGTAACTGGTATACAATGACAAAAATAGACAACATTTCCATTCTTGGCAAAGCACAGTCACTTAGTGTGATGGAGCACAGAGCTTCAGATTCCCCGGGAATGAGCCTAGGACTTACAACCAAAAATTATTTGCCTATTGCTAAAGTATGGATTACTTTCAATACACACTTCAACACAATTTGAAAGAATTTATATTGAACTTTGCCTTTGTAAGCCTTTGTCTGCAGAGAGTGAGTTTATGGGAAACAGGGAATATGTTTTTCAGGCTGCCTGAGCACAGAACTATGAATCAGGAGAGAAACACTGGGCTCTTGAGTCTGATATATGAATACTCTGTACAAGTGGCTGTTGCAACAGACAAATTGGTAGAAATCAGACCAAGCCAGTGATCTGTGAACTGTCTGTCTCGAAAGCTGTAATAAAGAAAAGGGGAGGAACACTGGAAAAGTTATGCAAAAAAGTAAGACCTACCTGGTATCCTACCAGGAGTGGTGAGACAAATAGTACTGACTTGAAAATATTCCTGAACAACTTGGGTTAAATTTGAGACCGTTTGCTAGGAAGAGCATACCACCCAAGAAAATAGACTTCCAGCATGTACAAATACATTTTCTTTTGGTTCATCCTCTCCTATTTTAGAGAAGTATATTTTAACTTATCTCAAAGAAATGTACGCTTCCTCAATTAGTCTGCTGAAACACCAGCTATAGCTTATATCATGGTTAAAACTCCTAATCAAGTATCTTCGACATCTCTCCTGTGTTCCAGAGTAGGGTGTTAGTCCAGGTTGTGAAGGGGGTACTGCTGACTGAATGGGATTTAATTTTTAAACAGGTGCTGGAGGACATTTTTAAACACCAAAAAACATTGCAAAATATCTGAACAGTGATGGAGTTGCATTCCTAACCCAAAGGAATCCACAGTTACG
Source organism: Buceros rhinoceros silvestris (assembly GCF_000710305.1). Taxonomy (NCBI): domain Eukaryota; kingdom Metazoa; phylum Chordata; class Aves; order Bucerotiformes; family Bucerotidae; genus Buceros; species Buceros rhinoceros. Next base: position 2,075 of record NW_010421810.1, on the reverse strand, counting down.
TTCTTTATACTGCTTCTGAAACGCAAAGGTCTGATGAATTTAACTCTTTTTTGGGGGAGGGGGTGGTGTGGTGAGGGGAAGGTAAAAGAAGGAGGATCTTTTATAGGCGCACATCCTTCACACAGGCCCAATACTATAACCTTGCTGTTCCCATGTGGACTCCTTGTGGAGGAGAAAAGCAGTATGTGACCACTCGAAGTCTGGTTTAGTCTCCTTTTGGGCTGCCGCATGGAATACATACAGGTTGCTGCTGAGCCATTAGCATTGTGAGAGAAAAAACACATAGCTTTCAGTTTCTCATAATGAAAAATCTCAGATGTGCTTTCCTTGTCTTCTTGATTTGGTCTCTAGAGAAATACAACTGTTTAATTTGGCTCTGAGTTGTGTTACTCAGTAAGCTATATGATAAATTAATTCTGTCATAAAGGAAAGTAAACACTTGTCATTAAAAAAGCAGAGCAGTGTTTTAACATTCTCAGGAGATTTCTGAAGTCTTAAGCTGCAGTTATTTAGAAATATGTTATCTAACATGACTCTTGGAAAAGTTGGAAACCCAGTTCTAGGGCTAGGTTTTGTCTCAGTCACTAGCTAAGCAATCAAAAAGCCAAGTGTACTTCATGGTAGTTATTTTGAGAAATTAATTTCTGAAACAAGCAGCATAAGACTAATAACTTGAACCACCTGAGAAGTGTAAGAGGCTGTGAGGAATTAGCAGCTAGGAGTATTTGCTGCTCCCTTTGGACAAATCAGCTGTCACTAGAAAGTTAAATTCTGCTTATAGTGATGGCAATAGATACTGAGTTTACTTGGACCTTGCTCTGCATCACTGATACTTGTCTTTGAAGCCCAGAAGGCAGAAGGGTTAGTTAAGCTGCTTCCGCTTCCCTTTCTCATGCAGAAGTTTTTGGTCAATGTCTGTATTTTGTGTGTGTGGGAGAGCTATGGTTGAATTTGTTTTCAATTCTTTCCCATTCTAAATGATCATACCAGCTTTCTTTTCCTAGGTGCATCTTACCCTGTAGTAACACGCAGCATCCTCAATTTTCCAACAGTTAATTGTTCTTGTCTTTGCTCACCCACAATGGCATTTTTACTGCCATTACTATTATCTTTCACTGCCTGAATTCTTGCTGTGCGATACACTGCTTCTATGTATTTGTTACTTCCTAATGGAAGTGCTATAAAAGTCACGGGCTGCTGAGCAGAGGCAGTGACTATGGACTGCCAGCATGGAAAGTGGAAGGTGACTGTACACATGGAAAGCCACCCCAGAGTACATAGAGGACATAAAGTTCCTATCTGAAGAGATCAGTTTGTTTGTTTATTTGCATTTTTTCCCTTAACTTCTATCATGAATAGTCCGTGTTGGAGAAAATACATTTGTTTCATCAAGATCATTCACTGTTAACCCTTTCTCCAGTCTGTTGGCTTTCAACGGAGCCCTGTCATTCTTCCTGTCTAATCTCTGGCAACAGAAGTCTTAAATGAGGCAGAATGTGACAACAAGCAGCACAATGAGGCTGTCATGTTTCCTGAAGACTGACGAAGTGTTTGTGGAACCTAAAGAGCCATAGTTGTCACTTTGGTTCACGGAAATCACCTAGCCAGACATCCCACGTGAGATGGGATTCTGTCCCGCAGGTTGCCTGTTTGCCCGTGCTAAACTTTGCGTGTGGATAGCAGTTGACTGGATAGTCGATTGACTACACTTGCACAGCATTTCTGTTTGTATCCAGATTCTGAAACAATTGAACAACTACGTATCAAGTGCACTTGGATTTAATTTTTTCATGATAATATGAATAGGCATCAACATGGGTCATGTGGTTCATTGTCTTTATAAACAGTGAATAGTCAGTTGTCAGCCAAGTGAATAGTCAGTTGTCAGCCAAATGGAAGAAGTCAACTAGTCAAACTTTTAGATGTAGCTTTATTCTACTAAAAGCTGGCCTATAGCTAACTTTTTTTTAAAAAAAATATTCTCTATTTAGGAGCTACTTTCTCCAAGCACATGGTTTGTGTTAGGTTAGGGAGTTCACCCTGGCTGCCTGTCCCGGTTTGAGCTAAACTTCCTG
>NW_010421809.1:6006-6747 GCF_000710305.1 Buceros rhinoceros silvestris | reverse complement strand
CAGGGCAGGTACAGCGGGATTTGCAGGGAAGCCCCTTCTCCCTGCCCACAAGGTGCCTGTCACTGGTCGGACTGGCTTGTGCACCTCCTCTTGGAGGGTGAGACTTAAACCGAGATGCCGGGACTGAGCCACGAGTGTCAGTGCAGTGCCAGTCCCATCCTCACTCCAGGAGCCATGTCAAGGGTGCTGAGCCGCAGGCAGAAGTACCCTCTCTCTTCCCAAACTGCCCATCCCCATCTCTGCCCGATGCCCAGCTTTCCACATCCCTCTTGGGCTGCCCCGCTCCTTCCCTCTCTCCTCCACCCTCTTGTGCCAGCTGGACCAAGAAGCAGGCACTGCTAGGAAATCCTCCCCGAACCCACATTTTTCCCTTGCTCCCCAGGCAGATATTGCAATAGAAGAATTGCCACCAGACATTAAAGGGGAAAAGTAATTTTGGTTGGGCTCTTGGCAAGCTGTGCTAGCATTGGCCTTGCCTCACTTGATTTTCCTTGCCTCTTTGGCATCAGGAAGGAGCTGGCTGTCAACCCACTAAGTTTTATTTTGGATTATATTAAACCTGATCAGAGAGGCGCTGTTTTTTTGGTCCTACCTCAAGGCAGCTCTCAGCATCTGCCAAAATAATAATTAACACATATTTGATTAGTGTCTTGTGTGTGGGAAGGCTGATGCTTCATAACCATGAGGGGCTGTTTGTAAGAGGGTCAGCACTATCCCTATTTCCCAAAAGCTGCTTCAAAG
>NW_010421809.1:0-5891 GCF_000710305.1 Buceros rhinoceros silvestris | reverse complement strand
GTGCGCTTGTGGCCATAACATGGTACAGAGACTCAGGACCAGAGACTGCCTATTTGATCTCACTCATTTTCCTATGCTTTGAGCCCTCATTTATAGAAAGAAGATCAAAATCCCTGGCCTGTCTCATATTTTGCTCCCCTCTTTGTTCATCCCTCAAACTCAACAGGACAGGGACTATGTGTGGTGCTCTGACACTATAGGGGCACCATCTAAGAGCTGCCTCAAGAAATACGTGAATAACGTTATAAATAATACAATAAATACTAAAAGAATATAAATAATAAAAATAATATAAATAATGAAAAAGTCAGTCTCTGGCTCATGGTCCTCTCCTTGTCTGACACGACTTCTCTCCTTCCGCTTGTCCCTCCCAACAGCTCCAGACTTGATGCTCGGCAGCAGATTCCAGGTTGAACCCCCCCAAATATCCCCAATATCAGCATTGCAGCTTGTACATGGAGACAGAAATCCAGCGCAGGCAGAGAGAAATCAACAAAACACCCCAGGGAATTTAAAAATCTGACCAGATAGGCATTATTGATGGAGAAATATAAACGCTGCTATTTCGGTGGCAGCTTCGTGAGCCCTAAACCTAAGCTGCAAAGTGGATTGTTGGGTTCGATTTGTCAAACTGGGAGGCTGGCAAGTTTGGGCAGCTTCACAGACTGTGTTTTATGGAACCTTTCAGGAACCCTCAATAAAAAATGTATTAGATTAGTAATTTGAGTCCCAAATGACCAATTTGAAACGATTGCTTTCTTATGATTTTTCTGAAAGTGCCTCTTTCATGAGAAATTGCTTGAAAAATCAGACAGAGTTTTTAGAGACAATGGTAACAGCACACACGAGGGCTGGGCACAACGGGCTAGGAGAACATTCATTTAATTGAGAAAGGGAAAAAAATCCTATGTAATGCCTCCTCCGACTGTCCCCAGCTTCTGCATTACCATAATAAGCTCTAATTCTTAAATACTTCTCCAGACAGGAAAGTGCCTTATTCACCCCCGTATTCAGATGGGGAGAAGGGAGGTGTGGAAGGGAGACACAATTAGCTGAGGTCACGCATCCTGAGCAGAGCTGGGATGGGAGCTCTGTGCTGGGTCCCCAGCAGGTCCCAGTTCAGGCAGTTATGGATCCCTCCCAGCAAACAGTTTTTCCTCACTCTGCTTGGCTCAGAGCTGCCAGTGTGGGACGTCTGCCATTGCAGCTGGGTGAGCAGGAGGGACAAGGGGCAGCCGGGGATTCATACATCAGCGGAGATTTATACATCACAGTATGGAGATATACAGTATATATCATTCATACAAAACTATGAGCTATGTTTTATTAATTTTATTACTAAAAATGCTAATGAAAACTGCCATTTAAGTATGAGATGCACAAGAAATTAAGTGTATGGTGACCTCCTGAGGTCCCTTTCAACCTAAATTACCCTACAACTCCACTACCCTGTGATCATCTTCTCTGCCTTCTGGTCTCTGTGCTTTAAGAACCAGTTCACAGCACATACTCCAGATTTCTGCCCTGGCTCAAAACACACCTTTTCTATTTATCTAAAGGAAAACTGAGACTCTTATATCACCACTTGAGTGCAAGGGTTGAAACTTTAAGGTGCAGGAAAAAAAATCCTGAGAGTCTTATGATAAACTTGTGAAAATTGGCAATCCTGGAAATGAATCACCCTGGGATACCACTACCTGGAAGGTATTAAGGAATTACAGTATATGGCCTAATTAGGTTTATTAGTCAGGGTTGGGTGGGTTAGGAAAGATGCAGACTTTGAAGGAGGAACAGGAGAAGAAGGTCTAACCTACCCTCCACCCTCTTCTCTTTATCCTGTTTGCTAAATCCTACCTTCACATTCCCTACCCTCCTTCTTTCCCCGCCACGCTCCCTCTATGCCACCTATTTCCCTCGGTTTCCCACTCCTATTTGGAAAGCAGACCTCACCTCTTCTCATAGAAAATACAGAAAAAAGAGGGGAGTTGCTGGGCCCTTTCTGCTGGCCCCTCCAACCACCGCGTGCACAGACAGCATCCCTTCTGCCTTATCCTCTGCTCTCCACCCCGGGAACTCTCCGAGAGAGCATCATCATCCCGGAGTCTGGTCCAGCAGCCCCCGTGCATAACTGGGGGCTGCCGTCCCGTTAAGGTGATGAGCTTTAACTGGGACACCTGGCCACGACTCAAGCCCGAAGTAAATTAATCCAGGTCCCAGGAACAGCAAATAGCTTTTGTAAATACACAGCAAGTGTGTATGTTTTGATCAGAGGTTAACCACAGGCAGCGGGACTGGGGCCATGCTAGGGTACCTCCAGGGGTGAGGTGATGGAACAACCCCTCCAGTATTTGTGTGGTTCAGCTTATCAACTTGATTATTGAGGAAAATGCAAAAAACCCAAACCACTGAAATATCTTTACTCTTATTTTACTTAATTGTTCCTCTTGAAGCAATGTTTTGAAACAAACTGTGTTTTAAGACAGGAAAATACCGAGTCAGTGGGTTTTGCGTAAATGGCAATTTGCAAAACTACAAAGGTGACATTTCTGACATGAACATTTAACAAAAAATTAATATTTTGTCTCTTTAATAAATGGGTATTTGCAAGACAGAATCCATTACAAAAAGGGAGCTAATGCAAGGTTCTTGAAGCCATTTCCATCAATTGCTATAAGATTTATATGTAAATATGTTAATGGTACTATTAATAATTTAATGGGGGCATGGCAAGCTGTGTTTACATAATAAATATGATTAAGTGTTTCCCTCGAATGAAGTTGCCGAACTGTCACGCTACCCCAGGTTATTATCAACGTGGCTTTAAAATGTTAATCAGTCAATCAGAAAAAAATAGCCCCCATCCCTGCCGGACCATCCAAGTTGTTTTAAACACAGCTCCTCGGCACTGCATCAGACAGTCCAAAAACCTCCCGTGATCGCTGCAGCGTTACCAGCAGAGGCGTGGGGATTTGCTAAAATGCATGGATGATATTTTACCTGATTTATTTTTTACAAGGGTGGGCTAACACCATCCACTTGAACGGAATCACTTCAGATTTCCTTGAGCGTTATTAGAAGGAAATCTGGTCTGAGATAATTAAGTCACTGCATACGCTTATCACTCCTTAAATCCACTGCTCGTGGAGGTGGGAGAATTACGCAGCCTTTGGGCAGTGCGAACAAAGCAGTTTCTGGGGTGATGGGGGAGGCTGCAAACTCCAGCAAACTCCTCGCTGGACTTTATCCACCTGGAGCTGCAGGATCCTCCCCTGTTTGAGCATCACTGTCTCTCTAAACGCTTGCTGGAGTGAAGTTTTTTGACAGCCCAGACAAAGCTGCTCTGAAGCTGTGCACCGCAGAGAGGTCGTGGGTGCTGCAGCGGAGTCCCAGCTAAGCTCTCGCACAGCCACCCCGGCTTGCCTGTTAAGTCCGGCTTGGCTGCTTCTAGCAAAAGACTTTAGTCAGAGCAGGCAAGAGATGGAAAGGGTTAATTTAACCACGGTGCAAGGCCAATCACGCTGAGGTGTCAAACTATAATTTTATATTAGGGCCTGTAATAGTTACTACAGTTTTACTACAATAACTACATGTCCAAGCAGAGTTTAATGAGAAAATCTATAGTTTTGCTATGGTATTTTCTCTTAGTTTGCATAATTCCCTGAATGCAACCCAGTAAAGCTTTTGACCCGAGATAATAAAAAGGTGATAAAAATGGGCTGTAAAACGCAGCATATACATATATATATATATAAAACAGCCACTAGAAAATTATGAGTAATTTCCACAAGATACGACGAAGCAAAACCCCTCTTCAGATGCAACTAAATCAGGAGAGAACAAACCTAAATTAAACTGATAAATTTAAACCATAAGCAACTCCAGAATTGAGGGTCATGGGCCTGCTGGTGCCTCAGCTCAGCCTGGGTGCCTTAGAGACAGCATCTGCTCCGAGGAGGGCAAAGGGCTGGGTGCCTCGGGTACGCGGTGCAGACTGATGATGCACATCATAGACAGGACAGGAATTTTGCTGCATTTGGGAGCAGCACCCGACCAGAGTGCTGATTCTCAGCGTTTAGTTCCTACTCTAAGAACCAGGAATAGGAGCACTCTGAACACTCTGGTAGCTGGACAGACAGACAAATGCATGACAAGATGGGGCATGGTAGGCTTTTCTCACAAGGACCTGCAAACAGGAGGGCAACTAATGGACGATCGGTTTGGATACTCAAACCATACCTGCACCACTCCAGGCTTCATTTAAGCCAGATTACATCTGTTTCAGGAATGGTACTGAGTTTAGGGACAGCCCCTGGGCTGCCACCTGCTCAGGAAAACATGTCTGGCTGGGTGCTGAGATCTGGGGAACTGCATCAGCTCATCCCACATGACCGTCACACTGAGCCATTCCTATCAGCTAGGTTATTCCTTACAATTGCCAGGTGCAGATCTACTTGTCGGTGGCAGTGAGCTCTCACGAGCCGCCATATCCCCCTCCAAACACCATAGCCCCCCCAAAAACCTGTTCCTGGTCTGTCGAGATCCGGGAACCATTTATTTCCACAAAGACTTTACCAAGTAAGATGCACGTCTGGGACACGAGTCTCCAGGTTCCGGGTCCCCCATTTTGACCTTGTGTTTTTTGACCTTCTCCTGCTCCCCTTGTCCATGTGGGTGTGATCCCCGAGCCAGAGCCTGGCCAAGCGTGGGTTGGTAAAAGAGGGAGGAGGCTCCTTAGCTGAAAGGCATGTGAGAAGGACACATTAAATCATCACACACACTCTCTGCATTTCCTCCTCCACCCTGAGGCTGGTTACGAGAAGGTTTGGATTGTAAATACAGCAGTAACTTTCTCCATAAAAGTCAGCCTCTTCTCTCCGCTGGAGCCATCAAGGGATGGCACAACCCAGTGCTTGGAATCTAATAATAACAGCATCTTTCATTGCTACGGCATCTCCTGTCCTGAAGGCTACTGAAGGGCTTCACAAGCACGCTCTGCACATTTGGATCTCATCCTGAAATGCACCATCTTCCAGGGATGGGCAGAAATAGTTATTTAAGGAGGAATTCAGGGAAGGCAAGGCAGAGCAAGCTGCACTGCCACCTTTTTAGGACACGGCGACAAACATGAAATATACCTCGGAAATTTTTATGTGCAGAGCAGTTTTGCTTTGGATTTTGTATCACTCCGAAGATGGCACATTTCACACATCCTTATCCCGAAGCGCCTGCCTTGCACACAGAGTGCAGCTGGCAGCTCCCCTTCCCACCTCCTTTTCCCACGAATGGGGTCTCGGTGCAGAGGAAGGTGTCTGGGCTGGGCTGCTGCCTCCGGGAGAGCACCGGGAGGGAAGTGCAAGGCAGGTCAGACGTGCCAGGTGCCACCTGCCCTGACCACTTGCCCCTGAGGTTCATCTCCATTGGGTCCATCTCTCTGGCAAGCCCCTGGCTCGCTGTCACCCTGCCAGCTCCGGGCTGTCCCTCTCCCATTCCCCCATCAATCACCCACAACGGGGATGATGTGTTAATGTTTTTCCTATAGACAGACACATTATGTTTCCACACTGCCTCTGCACACGCCGTGTTTACGCCCCTTCTCTCTCCAGGGAGTAAATCAAGCAAATTGATGCGAGCCATGATTAATTGTGTATCTCGGACCAATCTTTTACTGAGTCCCTCACATGGGCAGGTTGTTCCCCCCCCTCCCTCCCTGACGAACAGGGGAGAGGAGATGGCGCTCTGCTCGCTCCCTTTCGTGCAGTTTGACGGATAGAGCCTGCCCGGGACACGGCGAGATAAATTTGAAAGGCCTGCGCCGGGCTGTCAGCGTTAAAGATGATGAATGTGGGAGGTGAGGCGGGAGGGACTCGCCGAGATCCGGGAAATGGATAGCA
>NW_010421808.1:24777-26834 GCF_000710305.1 Buceros rhinoceros silvestris | reverse complement strand
TGGGTTGTCTCGGGAAGCGAAGCCCCAGGGCCTGGGGTGGGGTCAGTTGCTTGCAAGGCTCCCGCGCTGCCTGTCAGGGGGTTGGTGTTTCCGGGGTTGTTGCTTTTCCGGGAAAAAAAAGCGTTACGAGCCGCCTTGAAGACTGGCTGCGAATGAACATCGTGAGTTTTGGCAAGTTTTACTGCAGGGGCTTTTTTGGATAGGCAAATGTAAAACGCCTGGAATTTTGTTTTAAAAACATTTTAAGGTGGAGTGCGAGTAAAATGGAAAAAAACAAGTTATGTAAAAATACAAGATTTAAACACTTTTATGAAAACAGGGAACATCTTACATGCCTTTGCTTGTAGGTATTTTTGAATGAAATATAATAGAAGCATTCTTAAAACAATTTGTTTGCCTAGTATAATCCAAATTAGACAAAAAGGTGATCCCCAAAAATAGCAATAACTTTCAAAAGAACTTTTTTCAAACATCAATTACGAACTTATTAGACCAGTGGAGATAATAATCTGTTTGATTGTCCCTGTAAACTATGTGACTCCATTAATAAGTCAGTTTAGTCCAGCTCAGTTGGTATGTACCTTGGAGTTTATTATGCGTGATAATAAATGCATGATAGCTTCTGAAAAGCTACAGATCTCCTTGAGTCTCAGATGATAAATTCAAGGACATTTGGGTAATTAAGTGTATTATGTAAATAAATGTTGTCATGCACGTTAAATATTTAGAAGGTGAAGGAAGTATTTTCAGTTGGGACATTAAACCCACAAGATCTTGAGTCACCCTGGGGAGAAGTTTCCCTCCAAATGTTAGCTCATGAATATGTATTATCAGGACTATAGCTACTTTTCCAATTTTATTTCCACCTTCCCCCCTAATAATGTGTTGTTAGAAATTTAAATACAAGTCTCATAGTTGCTTTGGTGAGAAAACAAATTTTTAAAGTTTCAGCTAATGTGGAGCATTTCGTATAGGCCCTGGTCAAAGAGTGCTTTCTCATGGGTTTACTGTTACTACGGCAAGAAGTCATGTTGGTTCTTTTTAGAATGGCTTTTGCAGGATGCCCTGAGGCTGCTTTCAAGAGGGATTTGCTGTCCATCCAGAGCACTAATTTGCAAGCATGGCCCCCAGGTGCAGCCTCAGATACCCTTTGAAGGAGCCTGCAGGAAGGGTTAGTGCATTCACAACAGGCTAGATGGCTTAGACGGTTTAATGTGCTGCCGGGCGCATCTAGATCATCTTTCTGAAGCCTGATGATGAGGCTGGGATGGATGGAAGGCAGGTGGACCTCAAAGAGCTCGGAAGTCTTTACAGAGAGTGTTTGCCAAGACACACGTGCTCACACAATGTGTGTATGAGACTACAATAGGTTTACTAATACTGATTTAATGGAATTGTCTTCAGAAGTAGAGTTTAGGGAAGAATATAAAATGTTCGAAAGAGAAAATATGAGTACTGTTGAGTAGCAAAAATTATACAGCTTAAGTGAGAAGTGGGGGTTTTTGTCCATTTGACAATTTTGAGGATGCTTTTTAAAAGGTGCTGGTTTAATAATTAAATATGTCATACTTCCAAGGATATGCAAGTAGGTAACTGTGTGTGACTTTTGCCTCTGTTAGAACTCAGGTGGGCTGTTAAGGTTTAGTAAAGGTATGCACATATCTAAGCATGTGAACAGTACTGATATGTTAACGCAGTGTGATAATGATGTGATTAGCTTATAGACATATTCAGTTTGAGAGGAACTTCACTAATGCTCTGTAGTGTCACAGAAAATGTCAGTGTTTAGACCAGAATCCTGATAGATTCACATTCCTCCTAGAAACTAAGAAAAACGTTTAGTGCAATAGAATTAAGTGTTTGCTTAAACAGGAGACGCTGAATGTTTCCCTTGTTAGAGACTTTGGGGAAAATGTCAGGAAAAGCTCCATCAGGAATTGTTGCTGTTTAAGAATATCATGACTGACAAGGTTATCCTGTCCGGTCCATTTTCCGAGATATCGGTGGAAACAGTGTTCAACAGCTTGATTTAGTCCTCAGCAAAATGGAAGTAGGGA
>NW_010421808.1:20155-24692 GCF_000710305.1 Buceros rhinoceros silvestris | reverse complement strand
GGGAAAGCTAGAAAATGCATCTATGGGAGGGGAATGTTTATATCTTTTTAAAACAATGTCTCCACTAGATTAATTCTTTCTTGTGGTAAGTTACTCTTTGAGCTGACATTTTTAAAAAGTTGGGTCCTTTCCCCCTGCTTCTGAATAGGAATTTCAGTTCAGGGCCAAGTCTGAGTTTGGAGAACTTTCTCCAAATAGTAGTTCCCTAGTATTTCTGTGAAAGGAAATAATTTTCATTAAATGTTTCTCAGGTATTTTTATTGTGTTGATTTTGTAAGGAAAAAAATCTGTGACAGCTAGATTGCTACAAAGGAAATGTAATGCTGTGTGCTGCGGTACTGGAAAGAAAGGCAAGCAGGAGAATGGGATGGGAAGCCCTTCACAGGCACAAGGGAAGCTTCAAAATATGTGAAATAAAGAAAATTGTGCAGTAAAACTCTGCCCCTTTAATTTCCCTGAGCTTTCAGAATTTAATTTCACAGGAATTGAAAAGACTCAATTTGTTGGTCATGTTTCAGCCTTTCTCAATATTTAGATAATACACAGTCTAAATAAGTTACAGTACACTCCATAGTTCACGTCATTTTTCACATTAATGACACTGGAAGGTGTGACATGATTTAAATATGGAATCTTAGTTCACCTGAAGCAATTGATATGGGTAAAAGATGTCTGGATGTTCTTGCAGATGATGCTGAACAAAACTTTTTGCAGGCTGTTTTCATTAAAATACCAGATACATGGGGATACATTCCCATATAACCAAGCAGAAAAGATATTTCTAAATAAAGTGATAACAACGGGCAGTGTAGGGCTGTTAAAACTGAGTAAGTTTGTCTGTGTTTGGGTTATTAAGGGAGAACATCAAGAACATTTTTCCTCTAAATTGCTCTTTCAGCAAGCAAAGGCGTTCGGAAGCAGAATGATAAAGGCTAATACTTCTTTCTTATGGTGGCCTCCTGGAGCATAGAACTGTCATGTTATGCTGTGCAGTACTTTTAATCCCTGGTATATTTTCAGGGAATGGTACAATCAAAGAGTTCAGCTGCAAATGTTTCATGTTGATGTTTCCTTTAAAAGCAGGTTTTTGTGTGCTTGTTTAAAGCTTTTAACTGATTGAACATCAGACATAAAGAGGGAAGTTCACTTTTTACGTAGCCTCTAGCATGCTGTGGTAGAACAAGAAGTTCTAACGCAGGCTTAAGTAATTTGGAAATGTACAGCATACTAATGAAGAGAGGTTTGGCATTGTTCAAAACGTGGCGTCGAGTTGTGATTTCTTCAGTGGCAGCCTTCAGTCCAGCTGTACTTCCTCATATCACCTTTTTTTGTCTGGCTGCCTTTAAAATTAGAGCTTGTGACTGGTTTTACCTACCTGAGTTTTATTCAGGAAATTGCTCAGCTCTGGATTGGAGCATGATCAAACAGTGGTCAACTGTCACAACTGCCAAGCTGATGTGCCGCCAGAGGCAGGCACTGTTTCAACTAGATCTGTTCCCAAAAAGTCGCATATAGAGCTGCTGTAGTAAGTTCACAGTTAAACTGAGGACAGCTGGTGGTCATCCAGTTTTAGCTGTTTTCTTAAGCTGGGGTTATGTAAGATGCTCTTGTAATAGTAACTTTTCACTGATCATATTTACCGTACAGTTCCGTATGGGTGTGAATGAAAAAGGAAGTAGCCTGCCCTGTCAGGTATGGCAGGAGAAGTACCACACGTCTTTGGTAAATTCCTCATGAGACACCTGCTCTTTTATAATTTAGGTGTGTGCCAAGAATGTCTAGAAATTCCTTTGGTAATGGAGAGTGGACAATTCTGCCTTTCCTGAGGAAGTTTTCTTGTGCAATAAACTGTTTTTCAACAAACCGTCCAAAAGCACTGTAGGAAAATGCCTCAAACAAATTGATAAAAAAATTTGAAGGGGTGGAAGAAGATCTTCCAAAAGCACAATGTGAAAGATACAAAAAATACTGCTAGTAAATTAGTAGAGGCCCTGCCACACAAATGCATGTCTTCATACCAAAACCAGTGACAGTGATTCAGCAGCAGGGACTAGTCCAAGACCATTTTTAAGATTTTTTTTCAAGCCTTCGTTTGTCACTGCTGTTCCAGTGCTGCCCATGCTAATGCTGCATGTGTCCAGTCTGTGACAATTCAGTGTCTGGAAACAATCTGCCTGATGTTAGCAGCATTCCCTTAAGAACTGGCACTGAAGAAACAACACCAAATCGTATGAATGTGATTGCGGCAAGGGATTCATTAAGCTTCTGATCTCACTGTGCTTTTCACTTAATATGCAGTCACTTTTTAAAGTCAGCATGCTTTCAAGTTAAGAATTGCTTTGGTTTTAAGAAGGGATCATCTGACCTTTTGAGACAGGTGGACAAAGGTTATAGAAAAGTTAAGGGGTTGAAAAAGGTACCAGAAAAACTTGCTGTTAAGGTATTCTGTGGTTGAGTAGTTCACAGTCATTTGGACCAAAGAGATTTAACCAAGTCATACACTGAGGACACAGAGTGGCTAGTTCTGTGTAGTGGATGGTAACCAGTAAGACTGAGAGGGGCTAACCAATAAGAAAAGCCCGGTAAGCTTTTGGGTTGGAGATAACATTGCAGCACTAGAGACCAGCCTAGGAAAGGGTGAAGGGACATGCCCAACACTTTTGCATGTTATTGCCAGTTCACTTATTTCCTTTTTAAAGTGTTTTAATGACTGCAAAGTAAATACCATGTATATCAGCAGCTGTGCTCTGAGGAATGCAAAGGGATATCCTGCGGGCAAGTGCTTGAATAATAAAAACCAAACATGGCAGAAATGCCAGATGAGAAGTTTTTCATGGGGATTTAGGTGCAAGAGAGGGCGGTTTCCTTTGTTCCTCAGTGCTGCTGACATGGCAGGGCAGAACAGCCACATGTTGTGACTGTCCCAGTTGATTCTGGGCTGCTGGAACTGTTTGCAGCAGGGATTAAATTAGGGCAGGGCAGTTTTATGTGATGATTATGTGGAGGGTCTTGTTGGCTAGTGGTTTTTTTCTGTGTGCATGTATTGTGTCTTGCTATTCTGTCAGTGAGATTTAACCCTGATCTTTAGTATAATTTCTCCCTACAGCATAAAGTAGTAGGTAAAGACTTCGATCTCCTAATGATTTAGTGCTTGATGATCTTCAGTGAAGAGATTGATGACCTTGGTGTCATGAGCGTGCGGTGACTGCAGGACTGTTTTTGATTTCTCTAATACTTGGCAATGTTGATAATCCTGTTTCCATTCATACAGACATACTACTTTCGAATTTTTTTGTGAGATTCCCTGCAAAAAAGCAAATAGGTTTTATTTTGCTATTCAACCAGGAGAGGATTCATTAAGTGTGAGTCGTTTTCTTAGCCACAGTAAGGAAGTCCACCCTTTCAAAACTGAAACTTTGTTGTAGCAATCTGTCACTTATAAGGTATTTTATCCAAATTTTATTTTTCAATTTGCTTATACATACTTACATGCTATGCTATATCATTTTAGGCTTCAGAACAACATGGTGACATTGCTATTTTAAACTAGCCTCTCCTTTGGGCATCAGCGAGATCATCTCAGGACCACCAGGATTATAAATACTGTGTGAAAAGGTCAGGTTTAAAGTTTCCAAATCTCCATAAGAAAGCAAGCTTAATTTTCAATCCCCTTTATAAAGCCTGATGAATTTATTATCCTCTACAAGCATCAAAAGAAAGCAGCTGAAAATTAAGCTGAAATGGCATCTGTTCTGTTTCATTCCTGTTGTAACTCACTAGCTCTTGTTAACTTGTTTACAGATATAGAGAAAAGTTATGTTCATATCCTTGGATCATATTACTTCCCACAGGGACATGACTACACTTAGAAGAGGGGACTAAAGATGAGCAGACGCGTCAAGGTTTTTCATGTTTGATTTCCTTTGTTTTAGGATTCTGCCAACGTTAGACAGAACGCTTTTCCACTAGAGCATTTTCTATCAATACACCTTGAATTTGTTATTTTCTCTACATGTTCTGCTGGAGTTAAGTGTGTGTTTTGCTGTAGTAGTGTGTCCTAGTAGATTGTTTTTACATGGTTTGACAACACTTTAAGTCCTTTGAGAGAAAATAACTAGAGTTTTAGGTTGTCTTCTTTGCCTATGCTGACTGCTGTTTAAAACCTGAGTTGAATTAGACCTGGCTTTCCCAGTTGTGTTTTTTCAGATACTTAGGAAGACCAAGGTATCCATACAAGTTAAGATCACTTTTAATTTGTAGTAATGAGAAAAACCTATATTATTTCTGCAAAATATAGCATAGGCTTCAAGTTTTGATGCTTGCACTAGAATAATTTTATATATTTCTTTAAAAGGTCAAAGTTTTCTTTGGCTCTTCACAAGAGTGTGTTTATAATCATGCTAATTATCTCACTGAGCTTCAGGAGGTCTCCTTCCATGGGAATTCGGGAGTTTTTGAAGATATCACAATTTTAATTGGGAGGAGTGGGGAATCCTGTTTATTTTGTTCATACGAAGAGACAGTGAGAAGGGACACA
>NW_010421808.1:13962-20060 GCF_000710305.1 Buceros rhinoceros silvestris | reverse complement strand
TAGATGCAGAACAGATCCTGAACAGATGCAAGAATCAGACATGGCAGTTCTGTGCAGCGTTGTTCTTGCTCAAAATCATTATTGTAAACATTATTTGGGAAGAAGAGCAAGGCAAACTAGATTTGACTGATGATGATTGGTGTTAGGAGGTAAATACTTGCAACTCACTCCAGGTGATTGTCACCACCTTAGCCTTAAAAATCACTACTCCCTCAGCCCTCTAGTCAAAGTATACTTCTGATTATTCCCTAATCCAAGCTTTTGCTAAATGGCTTGAGTTAAAGTTATGGTCTACTTGTTGGAACGTAGTTGGGGTGAGTTGGGTGCTATCAGGACTGGAAAAATTAGCCAGGAAAAACTTCCAGTAAAAGAAACTATGACAAGCACCTATGGCAGCAACTTCCCCACCAGAATGCTCAGCACTTCCAGTCGTGTGGCAGAGGCTTTCACACATAGGTGATTTTATGACATTGTGGCTGACAGTCTGAGTGTTCAAAGCACTTAATGCATTGCATTTGTCAGCGTGCTGTATTTTTTTAACCAGTGATGTTCTAAACTCATTTGCAGTGGTGTAAATCAAGAGAAATACCATGAAAGGCAGTGATTTATGTTACTATAAAATTAATGTCAAAGCCAGTTATGCTGGTAACAGTTACTATCTACATTTATTCAAGTTAGTTCCAGGCAGTTGCTAATACAAGTTAGAAATAGCCATTGCTAATTAAATTGTAAAGAGAAAGAAGAAACTCTTTATGTAACAGTGTTCCTTCTTTTTTTATTCAGAATCACATCTGAAATGCTGTAAACGGAAGACAATTACTCAATCCAGATAAGAAAACTGAAGTATTTTGTAGTCTGTTTCATAGTATGATGAGAGGTATTTGACCTGCAGATGCAGCTGAATTTCAGAAAACATTTTTCTCCGTTGATGGGTGGAATTAGTAAAGCTGGGATGCTTACAATGACAAGAGATAGACAGGAATCATAGCATTAATTCAGACGGAGACTTCCCAAACTGCTGGTTTGTAGCTGGTATTCCAATTCATAGATCATAAATTCATAGATTATGATGCCAGAGGGGATCATCTTGTAATCTTGTCTGAGTACCAAGGACACAGTATTCTAGTAGCAGTTGCAGCGCTGCAAAAAGGAGAAGTAATACAATATCTCTGCGCCTACTTGATACTCAGATTTATACATGTGAGGTTTGCCTTGGGCATATCAACCAGTATGAAACTGTGTTCAGACACCTCCACATGCTTTCTAGCATAGATATCTCCCATCCAAAGTTTGCCCTACTTTTTTGTTTCCGTTTCATTTATTCTAAACCTGGTCACAATGTTTTGCACAGTCATTGCATGCACCAGCTGGCTGAGGAGCTCAGACTGCCGCGCACTGCTGGTGCACCACTCAAACAATAGTTGGGTTGGCTGCAGATCTTCTACAAGGAGTTTCTGGGTTTTCCCCATTGCAATGATTAACATGGCTAAACTGGAAGAGGGTGAGAACTGATCACAGTGGACCCGTCAATCATACCCGTTTCATGTTCCTTCTCTAGTTGAGAGTCTCAAACTGTCATCCGGTTTTAAAGCATTTTGTATGTGCTGTGATGATTTTTTTCATACCAATCTAGTTGATCAAGTTGTGGGGAGCACTGAGCAAATGAAAGTGGAAACCAGCAGAGCATCTAGAAACATTCCTCCCACGTACACAGAATGCAGTCTCCTGCGTGCTGCCTGGCTGGCAGGAGCAGGCAGACACGCATCTGAGCCTCAGGACACATTTCATTCCTGTTCAAACATGTATCATGAGGCTAGCTGTGAGGAAAGTGTTCCTGCTGCAGGTACTGAACAGCCTCACTGCTCCTCTGAATATAAACTTTCTGCCTTGGTGTGTTTCAACTGCAGAGAATAAAGAGATTGTTTTAAAAGTAATACAGAACTAAACACCAGCCTTTAAATGACTGAGCACTTTGGAAGGTGGATTTGTTTCTTCATCTTTCTTGTGAGTTCTACTAAAAAGATAAAGACTGTGTTCTCCTCTGCCAACCCATTCATAGTAATTATTAATTCCCAGAAAGATAGTGTTTATACCGGCATACCGTTGTTAACACAGGTAAAAGGTAGTAGCTTCTCAATGTAGTGAATTGATGCAGTTCCTGTGTTCACATACTGTGGACTAGTAATCAAAGTACGTCACTTCGGTGCAAGAATCCAAGATTATGAGTAGGTCAGCGCATAAAAAGCTTGAAAATGCATTTTCTTTTAAAATAAACTTGTACTAAAAAAACATTAGGATGTTCTGTAAGGTAGTTTAAGTTCCTCCAGCTCCTTCTGGTACTGGGACAATATGTAACTTTATACTTTGATTAGAATTCTGAAGATATAGATTAAAATGGTCCAGGAAAAATCCTGTTTTTATCTGAGTCCAACTTAAACATTCTTTAAAAATAAATTAAAAACAAGACACCCAGACCTCACCATATAGGATTACTCTGCTCAGACAGGCATTTTAGGTTGTTGAATTTCAACCCCTTTGCTGGTGTCTGCTGGATTTTAGAAGAAAGGAGGCATAGCTGGTAGCACCACAAGGTAATAGAGCATTCCTTGGGCACAATGAGTTGAAATTATACATATTTAATGTTGTTAATGGAGCCTCAACTTCTACTGCTTTTGAAGTTAATAAAAAATGATTTGTTAAGCAATGTAGGTACTTTCAGAAGGCTGAATACTGATTTTCCACTGCAGGCTATGAATGACTTCAGTGAAAGTTACTTTTTCTTAGGCACCTGATTTAAATGTGAAGAACTTTAACACCTAAAAAAAGTACTGTTTATCTGCTCTGAAACTTTAATACAGCTGGTAATGAAGAACCACAGTCACGGCTGCACAGTCAAAAAGTATTGCTGTCTGTAGGCAGTGCCTCAGAGGAAGGATGTTTGAGTGCTCACCAGAGATGAGCTTCCTAAATGGTATTTAGGTCTTTTTATTACTTAAATAAGGTATCTAGCCTGTTGTCTTTGGCATGCCCAATACTTTCTAGTTCTCCAGTCCTGCTTCGTTGCTGTGGTTTGCTGGTATTGATAGCCCCAGCACCTGGTAGGTATCCTGCATTAGGTACAGTTTTAGTAGAGTCACTAAAGGTTAAAGTGGCTTAAAAAGGACACAGATGCTATTGAAAATGTTGGAATCCTGCAGGAGCAGTAAGGAAGGTTTCAGGTTGAAGTGGATGCTAATGCTCAAGACACTGCTGTCATCCCAGATGCACTCTTAGCCTTTTAAAGCTTCAGCAGCTCCCTAATTCTTCCTTCTTGAAGAGAACTTCCCGTGCCAGAGCAGTTTAATGGGAATGCCCAGGCTTCCCAGATTTTTTAATTGAATGCTGGTTATCTTGAATGCTTGTTATCTCTGATCACACCATTTCACAATCTGTGGCTCTGGTGATTCATCTGTCAAAAGTTGTTGCCTTAACATTCCCTCATTAGAGAAGTTTTTTAAGAACCACAGAAGGCAGATACTATCTCTAGAGACCTAGGAAAGTGCAAATGAAAGATAAATAAAATTCAGGTGAGGTCAGTGGTGCTCAGCAGAAATTCTGTGTACTGAGTCTGCATGTTAAATGGAAGCTCATTATGTAGAGCTGCATTTGAAGTGCCAAGCAGAGATACCAGAGGCCTCTTGGTTCAAGCTGAAGCATGCTGAGAGTTCAGAGAACAATGAACAGAGAACACTAATGAAATACCATTTGAGGAAAAGAAAGAGCTTATACGATTTCAGTGTACCAGGTGGTTCTCTGCACCTTCAGTGGTACAATCTTCAGATTAGCCCATAGAAGCTTTTAGGTTCCCCTTATACTTAAACAAATGGCTCATATGGACCCTCTCAGAAGTCAAGTAAAATTAAAAAAAGGAGTAAATGTCTCTTAATATCTGAGCTATTAGACTGCCAGTATGCTGGTAGAATATCTGTGAAACTGAACATGAGAAGTTACTGAGATGACCAGATAATAAACAGAAAGCACCTCCTCAGACCAGTGGTATGTTCTGCAAGTTTGGTCATGTATGTTGGGCAATGCAGTGCTCTGCCGCCAATTTAATTTGTAAAAATGTAGTTAATTGAGTTGTAAAAATGTACTTGGAAGATACTTGTTTAGGAAACGCAGACGAGTGTGAGCATGGTGCAGAAACCATTCCAGAACCGTCAACACTAGCTTTAAATTGGAGAAGTGCTGTTTTATAAGGCCGTCACTGAGTTCTTGACTTACATTATCTGTCCAGAGGGACTGAAAGTGGATTCAGAGATTATGCCAATTAAAGCATGTGTCATATCTGCTGATGTTGCTCTGCTTCAGCATTTCTTTACGATTGACAGCTTTCACAGCTGATTGATTAACGTTGGTTTTTAAGTATTTGCTTAAAGTATTTGTCTGGGTATCAGTTGTTCAGGAAAATTTCCAAAAGCATGAGCTGTCTTTCATAAACATTCTCATACTGGTATATCCCATAGGATACAAGAAGACACTTCTGACGATAATTTAGGAGTGCTGTTATCTCTGATTGTGAGTAACTCTGGCTTTGCTTTATTCAACAACTCAGAGTTGGGCCTCAGCGAGTGGCAAAGTACACAGAGCACATCCTTAATACATAGAGTTTTCTTTTCTAACATATCACTAGGTAAAGTCCTTGATGTTTTTCCATAGATTCTCAGTTCTTCATTGATCAAGAAGTCCATTCAATTCCTTTGTCTCACCAAATCTCATACTCTTTCTTTCTTTCAAGTTCATTCCAGTTGTCTCGGCCTTGGTTGCTCAGGTCATAGGATAAGAATCACCTTTTAAAATTCTAGTAAAACTTGAGTTGCTCTATTATATTCTATGCCTACTTCAACTGGATAACTTTTAAAAATCATCTACTCTAAGTTAATCAATGATCTAACCTTGAGTATAGCCAATTTTCTGCTGGTTCAGCTTGACTGGGGTTTAGGCCAGCCTTGGTAAGGACTATACAAGGATAAATGAGCAGCTTTGTTCCATATACATCTGTATCAAAAACAATATTCTATTCTCTAATGTTAAAATAGTAAAAAGTTTTAAGCTTATGATTAACTCTTTTACAGTGGTGGTGTTCATTCTTCTAAAGTTTCCATCTTGCCATCGCCTATAGGCGAGCAGAAGAGGAAAGCTGATTGTCTCAACAGTCACTAGCTTCTTTCAAGCCTGATAACTGCTATAATAAAATGAATATTTTGTTGAACTGAATTATAGTTGAATCCGTTCAGTCTCAGACTTCTTAAATATTATGTAAAGGAGTCTGCTGCATGACGTATTAGCCTGCTAGATAGTTCAGTACTTAAACTAGATCCAGGTTCCTGCAACTGGCTGCTTATATCTAGGTGGCAAGCTACATACCCAGGCTGGATCTGCTTTCTTCAGGGTTCTCCAGAAGAATTATAACCCTGCATTAGCAAGACTTGGGAGTCCTTCCCAGCCCAAGGATGAGCTACTCAGCAGTTTGCTAAATCAAATGAAGTTTGTGCATGCACCAGTTTTTCTGTTAGAGCTCCTGCACAGCTCTCCCTTAGCAGGTTATCTGTTTACTGTTGAGCTCACATCTTCCAAAACATGAGAATTACTTATGTTATATTTAAAGTCATATTTCTTAATGTTTTCCTCAATTGTACTGCTTTAAAAAGCTTCTTTTTTTTTTATAACCTGCAGCTTTTATTTTCTTGCGTTGTGTCTCAGCATATATCCACATTTTGAAAGGAATGTCAGTAGGCACTTTCCTGTATATTACATGTAAACAAATGGGCAAATGAGTAAATGAAGAGGAAAGGAAAGGAAACTCTGGAAAAACATGTGTTACATTGTAATTTTTGTAAATGACTGTCCTTTCTCAGAGTTTTCATATAACTCTACTCCTCAGCCAATGCTCGTCATTATTTGCAAATTACCAGTGACAGTCTCAGTTCTCCTTTGGTAGATACTAGAGATGTCATTCTGGACACTTCTACATCATTCAGACCTTGTATGAAATCCGTGAACCCCCAGTCCTGCCTTGACTCCTTGGTATCATTGTGCTGCAGAATGCACACAGTCCT
>NW_010421808.1:9577-13872 GCF_000710305.1 Buceros rhinoceros silvestris | reverse complement strand
TGAAATCCTTTACCCCCAAACTGCCCTGTCTGAGCCCTTTTTGCAATACTGCAGCGTCTCCAGAAGCTGTAAGGTGAAGGCAATGGGTAAGACATGAATGTATAAATAAAAGATGATCTTGTCAAGACATCTGCTGGGAGTTTAGAGAGATGCTGTAAGACCGTTAATCTTCAGGTGTTTCTTTCTGTTGCAGGGTGGGAATAACGCTGGCCATACTGTGGTTGTCGATGGGAAAGAATACGATTTTCACCTGCTTCCTAGTGGCATCATTAATCCAAAGGCAATTTCTTTTATTGGTAAGACAATTTTGGAACTTGCTAATAAAATAGCATTATGTGATGGCTAGCCACAACCGTATTTTATAGTAGGAAGCAAATAAAAACATAGAGGTGACTGTCAGTCAGATTTGCTTTAGCTTCATTTCACTACTGCTGTAACGTGAGGAGTTACTCTACTTCCAGTGACAGTTTAGTTTTCTGCTCCTAGAAAACTGAAAGCGAGAAGCCCCTGTTTCTGTCATGTGGTTCTTTCTTGTATGTTATGGTACAGGTTTGGATCCCACCCTCTACTCGCGTGCTCCTTTTATAATTTCAGAAATACATATCCTGTTCTTTGAGCACACAAAACCCAGCACTTAGACTAAATGAATAATATAATTTCTCTGTGGCATCTCTTTACTGACTTACCAGAAATAGCCCCCGAGGTACAAGGGTCTGCTTGGAAGGTTATCATCCCGTGTTCTTCTTGTTCACGTTACCAGCTGTTTAAGGCATTATAAAGATATTCGGTGCAGATAGCATCGTAAAAAAGTTTGCATTGCTTACTGGACATTAAACTCAGAAGTGATAGGCAGATTTAAGCCTTTTACTTGTCAAAGAATCATCATTTTAGACAGAAAAAAGCATTTACAGAATGTGCAAGAAATGAATATAAGTTTTAGCATGTCACGGAGTTTCGGTTTTGTTCCATTCGATAATTTCCAAAAGGATGGCTGAAATAGATGGAACATTTTTTCCCTCTGCTAAATATGGTGTATTGTCTGGCTTTCTGACTTACTCCCAGTTAGTAAAGACTATAATTTAGGTTATCCTGAATTTAAGATGAGACAGGCTCTTGAATATATTTCCGATGTTCCCAAGAGGCAGCAGCAGCAGCTGTGTACATCACTAAATCCTCTACGTCTCACCAGTATTGCACTGTATTGCTTGCGGATTCTACGTTGTAGCTCAAAGGCCGGGAGAAGGCATTGCTGATGTCCTACTGCACGAGTCTGTGCAGAGTTTAAAACCAGTGCATGAATATTGAAGAAAATGTAGGTGTTGTCACGCAGGCTTGTCAGTGTTGTAAGGCCAAGATTTCTTTTACCAGTGAACAGCTGAGGCTGAAGTCATCGTGCAAAGTCCACCACAAAGAAAGACCAGAATCCGCTTACCTCAGCGGGCTTTGGAGCAGGCCTGGCATTCACATCGGAAACGAGCAAGCTCTGTTTTTTCTGAATCTAGCTGGCTTGTAGCTGCTTACGCAAAATGAGGTTTTATCCAAAAAGTTCTCAAGATGACCTTGTGAAAAATGTGAGAAACTTGCTCTTACTTTTTAAACAACATTTCAGACAGCAAGGGTTCTGTGCCATACATCTTAAGAGTGACTATCTTACTTCTTGCTCTAAAACAAATCATTTGTGTTCCCAAAGGTAATGGAGTGGTTATACATTTACCAGGCCTGTTCGAAGAAGCTGAAAAGAATGAAAAGAAAGGTTTGTATCAACTAATTTTTAACCTTTCTTTATATTGGCAGCCAGGTTGAGGTGTTTTTTAAGCCTTTGTTTTTGACCATAAATATTCAGTGCACTAATATTCTGCATTTTAAATAATGAGGAAAACAGCATTTAAAATGTTGAATTGTTTTGTAGTCTTCATACAGATTTTCAAAAGCAATCTTTTCATGGGTTTTCAGGGAGTTTTACAGCATTTGATACCACATTAGACAGATAATAAAATCATAAAAGCTTCCTTTGACCTCAGAGTGAGATGATTTAACACAGGGTTTCTGTGTCCCCATTTCTGGGCCCAAGTATAAACTCAGCTGGTTTTGCTCTGAGCGAGGCTTTGCACCAGAGGTCCTTCTAACGTCCCTTACATCATGAATTGTTTTATGGTTTATGATACATAAATTCTCTATTTTCTGAGGGACAAATGGGGTTTGATTTATCATATAGCGAGCTAATGAAGAATCTTTCCTTAAAATAAGAATTATATGTAAGCCACAGCATCCTGTCAGTAGGAAGAGGTATCTTTGTCCAAGCCAAAATGAGAAAGCTGAAAAAGTAAAAAAATAAGAAAAATGTGTTAGCAAAAACATTGCTGTTTTTTGATATTCACTGATACTTGATCCATGTAGTCTACAGTCTTTTAACAATAAACTATAGAAACTAGAAGACATGAAAACTGAAAGCACATCTCCAAGTTTGACTAATCAGTACAGCTGACATCCTACTTTTCTTTCTATCTTCTGACAGGTTTAAAAGATTGGGAGAAAAGACTGATTATATCAGATAGAGCACATATAGGTAAGCGATGACTGAAGGGGGGAAAAAAACCCCTCACAAACGATTGCTTAGCTCGTGGTAAAACCACGTTAATACTCCTCAGCAGTTTTGTATTTAATCTGGTACAGCTGCTCTGTATGCTGTGAATCTGAAGCATAATGACAGAATTTGTACCCACTGAAGAGTGATGTTTTACATGTTTTCACCATGTTTAAGGAATACTTCCTCTGTCTCGCATGAGGAGGCCTGGGCACTATCAGTGGTAACAAAGGCACCTGGTCTGGAAGTTACATATGTCTGTGATATAGAGAATGTTTTTCTCCTTTGGCCTCTCACTATGTCCGTTTGATTTTCCATTGCAGTGTTTGACTTTCACCAAGCAGTAGATGGACTCCAGGAAGTGCAACGTCAAGCACAGGAAGGAAAAAAGTAAATACTTTCAGCTCCTTCATTTCATTAGTAATTATGCAAATGTAATTTTGGAAAACAGAAATGCAACGTATCTCTAAAGAGCCTTGCTGGTGGTACCGATTCTGTGATTCTGTTCTGCTCCTGCTTATGTTTGTGAGCAAACTCTGAGGTATTACTGAAGAGGTGGGGTATGAATTCTTACATAGTTCCCTTTTGCAGTTCTCTGCAACATACAGAGACATTCTGAAATTCCAGCCAGAGCCTCAAAACCAATTTCTGTTGAAATGATGCTTCCACTCCAGTTTGGTATCAGACTAATGACATTTTTTAATCACTTGTAATCGTTTATTGTATACTCATTTGTACCTCATGAAGATACTAGTTCCTGTTTTAATCTTACACTTAAGCATAGTGTGTAACTATTCATACCTCATTATTATCGTTTCTGAAAGAACAAAAGTTTATGTGAACCCCCTGTGGTTTTTCTCTCTGTTAGTCTGTTAGTTTTTGATCCCAGTGGATATTTTCAGCTGAACTTAACACACAAATAGAAATCTCAAAATTACCCTATTTCTAAAAGGCATGTGGGCAGGGAAACAATTTCATTTTTATCCTCATCAAGATGAAGGCTGCAACAGTTCATAGGGGTGGAGGGGGTGTGAAAATTGCCAGAGCCGTGGGAAACCAATGTGATCACTCACAGAACTGGTTGCTATTTGCAACTGTTTGTTCTTGTGCTGCTACTGTGGAAACGTGAAAAGAGCATTTGTTTCCTGTTGTCTGTGGTAAAGGATGTAGTAGTACCACAGAGTAGTAGAGTAAGCATTATTACTGTGTGATACGTGTACATACACGTATAGTTTCAACTAAGCTCGTGTCAGCCGTTATCAAGGCTTAATGCTTTACCATGAGTATTAGCAATGTTTATGTGAATCCACTGAAGCATTGAGTTGCAATATATTGATTATCATAGAACTTCAGTGATTTTTTTTTTTTACTCAGACCCACTGCCTAGTATATGGTACATTCAAAAGCTTTAACAAAATTACACAGCATAAAGCATATTTATATGTGTTTGGGGGGGGGCATTATTTTTATTTAGTATTGGCACAACAAAGAAGGGGATTGGACCAACGTATTCTTCCAAAGCAGCACGAACAGGCCTTCGGATTTGTGACCTTCTGTCTGACTTCGAGGAATTTTCTTCAAGGTAAAACTGTGTTAAGTTCTAATTACACTAAATAGTGGTACATTTGGGCTGACAGATTTGCTTTTAAGGAGGTGTTTTTAAATATGTGTCTGAATTTTGTATGTAAATTGTCTAGAAGGGAAAGAAAAC
>NW_010421808.1:3944-9472 GCF_000710305.1 Buceros rhinoceros silvestris | reverse complement strand
AAAGAGTGTGTGTGTGTGTATTTCCTGTACATCAGAGTTCCTCATAATTAAAGTGTAATTTCGTTCACTGGGAAATGCACAGGTTGAGGTATTGAAGTTCTGTGTATTTTCTGCCGATAGCTCTCAGTATATACTGTGTGTGATATAAACCGAGCTCTTTCCAAGGGTTCTGTGAACAGTAACTATGTTCTTCATTGATGCGACTTCATTATTTTACAGATTTAAAAATCTGGCGCAACAATACAAGTCAATGTTCCCCACGCTGGAAATAGATACAGAAGGACAACTGAAGAAGCTAAAGGTAAGGTTTTAGTACTTGTGATATTTGTTCAGTTTCAGGGGAAGTATAGAAGAAAACAGTAATATTTATTTTAATTTGAAAGGTAAAAATTAAGTGTACCAGAACTACTATTTATTAAACTAATTAAATTAAAAATGCGTATTTTCTTTATTATAAAACCTTTTAATAAGCAGTAGCTATGCTTCATAATACTGTTCTCTTACTGTGGGCATTAAAATAAATTTTGTGAATGATTTAATGTTCCTCTCATTTTCCCTTTTTGACACAAAATAACTGTTGTATTAAAGTAGCTGACAGAACACAGGGCGACTCTTGCTGTTAGCAGTCTGCAGCCACAGCTGATCTAGTCTGTCTGAGAGACTTCCATGCTTACTGAAGAATTGTTTGTAAAGGTTCTGTTCAAAGGTCCTGGTATTATAAGAAAAATGTCTTTTTATTAATAAATTCAGAAGAGCCACTGGTAAAACATCTTCTTTAGTCAATATGTAAGAAAAGAGGATGCTGAAAAAATCTCTTACCTTTCTCAAGTGTTGCCTGGTACTTGCTCAGAGCTGACACTCTACCTCTAAAAATACTTTTTAGTATTTGTGAATAATAATTTTTTTTAATTTTTTTTATTTTGGAGTTTGCACTCTTTCTAACACAACCTTAGTGTGCATGGACTATAGACACACTATGTAGAGCCTGTATCAACAAAATGAGGTAGATGTACGCCATCTCGGTGAATAGAAACAGTACAGAAATTATGGAGTTCTAATGCCGTAACAAGTCATGTTTTCTTGTGTGAGTGGTTCCATACATCAAGTTGTTTTCAACAGACTATAGGCTGATGGTTGTGCTTTTCTGGTAAAACAGTTATTGAAGTTGGGTGTTAGGGTTATCTGTGTGTTTGGTGTTTCCTGCTTCTAGTCGTTGTTTGGGGAAGATGACTTTTCTACTCAAATTTGCAGGGATATGCTGAAAAAATAAGACCCATGGTTCGAGATGGTGTCTATTTTATGTATGAAGCACTTCATGGCTCCCCAAAGAAGATTCTTGTTGAAGGAGCCAATGCAGCGTTACTTGATATTGACTTTGGTACGTTAAATTCTAAACTCAATTTAACTCCTGAGAGATTAGTTTTATTTTGGTTTGTGTTCACATCAGCTTTGCAAACAGCAGGAAAATAGAGAAACAAAATAGTCTTTAACAGGAACAGATTTCCCAAAAGTAAAACGCACTAAGCCAGAGATTGTATCATTAACAGGATTAAGTGCTCAAGGTTTAAATATTGATTTTTACTGAAGAAAAGAAGTTTATTCCAAAGGAGTTGAAATTTCACTCTAGACATCCTTGTCTTTATTACTTCTGAACGTGTGTGCACATTGCCGTACCCTCCAGGCACTCACTGCAGTGCTGCTGAGGTAATTCCTGTGCAGTAGAGGGAGGATTAAACCGGTGCAGATAACCTGTAAGTCTAACTGCTTCGGTTGATCTCTGCTCTGCTCTCTTACAAAAGTCTGATTAAACCACTTGGATCTCCAGGAAGATGAAATGAAGAACTGGAAGGATTCTTCCATCCAGAGCACGGTGTAAAGATCATGAACAACCTCATAAGAGTTAGTTTGCTGCAGATATTCAGAGCTACCTGTGTTAGAGCACTGGGAATGCCAGGCTGACCTTTACACCAGGCTCTCCATGGATGTAGTGGAAATACTTTCTGTGATACACTGGACGGTGAGAAAACCCTTCCCCAGCAGCAGCAGCATCCTGTAATAGATCCAGTGCCTAATGGCAGCAGTACTGAGATGCTTTTAAACTTCTCCCTCATGAAGCAGTCCTCGGTGAAAGCTGTAAAGGTTTCAGTGCAAGCAGAAAAGTTGATGCATTGGAACAGAGAGCATGTGCTGCATATCTCAAGTATGAGAAATAGTTTATTGTTCTTACTTGTCTGTACAAATGTCTTGCTCGCTAATAATGTGCTTATGCAAATTTCTGGGGTGAGTCAGCTATTTTAGTGGAAAAATCCTTTATTTTGAGGGGTTTCTGTGGAACTTTAGAAACCTAAAAACATTATTCGCTACAGGAGGAAGCATTTTGGGGAAGAACAGCTGAATTAGTTTTCTCAGAAGTGAAATGGGGACATGTAGTAAAAGAATTTGCCTTACTCTCTGGCTGCTATTTCAGTTTAGCTTTAAAACCAAACACCCAGGTGAAAATCTCCTTTCGACTCATAAAGGAAAGTCAGTCTTTATGCCTTATCATTGCTGAAACAAGGTTGTGCTATGTTTTTTCTGGCAGGCACGTATCCTTTCGTGACCTCATCGAACTGCACTGTAGGTGGTGTATGCACCGGGCTTGGAGTTCCTCCCCAGCACGTTGGTGATGTGTACGGTGTGGTGAAGGTGTATACCACTCGGGTGGGAATTGGAGCCTTCCCCACTGAGCAGATTAATGTAGGTTTAATGTAACAAAATGCAATATATACAATGGTCAAATAAGGTCAGTGGAGTGGGGTAAGAGTATACCAGTGGTAAATGAGCACCACAGTAATAGTGCCAAGCAATCAGACTCATAAAAAGAGGAGAGTTACATTATTAACAAAGTATTTTTCTTCAGAGGAGAGAAACACAAGTGTGGTGATTTATATAACAGTGACCACATTTCTGTTGTAATGAATGATGTGAAAACAGATTTCATCATTTTCTGCAGTATCGTTAGGTGCATTTCAGTGGCGAGAGTTTGTTGTAGACTGGAACTGCCAGTGCACCACAGGAAAGCTTAAAGGTGCTACTTCTGTGCTTAACATCCTGTGTTCTGCATGATCTGTAGAATAAAGGTGGTGTGTGCAGCAGCCAGTCATGCACAAACAGATCAATAAAAAGGGGAGGGATTTTGATTGTTATAAACTGTCTATTGTATTTCCATTCTCAAGAAACTAGGATGTTGGCTATGCTATTGATTATATGAGGTTGATGATGATGATGTTGAGGGTATTGAGTATGAATTATGCACACAGCAATCTCTAGGTCAGTGATCCAAATCTATTTTAAGGATTTAGTCACTAAAACTTTCTAATGGTTTAAACGAATTGGAGATATCCTTTATTTTTATGAATCATGAGTGTAAAGTTTTTTGTCTTCGTTTTTCACACATTATAAACACTGCCAGCCTGAAGGGAACAGTGGCGGTCTCACACAGTGGTAGAACCCAGGAGCACTAGCATAGTCAAGGAGTCTGGGGACCTAGACATTGTACAAGCACTGATCTTGTCCCAAGGATTTACAGTCTTGCCCCACAAAACAATAGATGCCAAAAAAAGAAAGTAAACACAAACAAAAGTAAAAACAGGGCTGAGTTGTCAAGGAATCTTCCTGTCAGATGAAGAAGGAAGAAAAATGTCTCCTTGGGACATGAAATAGTCATTAAATAAGTATTTTGGAAAAGCTAGTGACAAAAATGCAAAAATTCTGTGTGCGAGGGGCTTTATTCTCTGCCTTAGTCCCTTTCTAAAAAAACCAACTATTTTTATTTCTTTTTCCTACAAAAAATCCTTGGAATTACACAACTGTCTTTTTCTTGCTATTTGTCTATGTTTGTTTATTTGTTTTCCTGCTATTTTTCAGTGAGATGCTATCAGCATTCTTTCTGTCTTCTTGTAGGAAATTGGAGATCTTTTACAGTCCCGGGGCCACGAATGGGGAGTAACCACAGGCAGAAAGAGGCGTTGTGGCTGGTTAGACCTTGTCAGTTTGAAATATGTTCATATGATCAACGGATTCACTGCGTAAGCATCACAGATTTTGCGCTACATTTGGAAGTGATAATTTTGTGCTTCGCAGAATAAATATGTAGGTAACATTAATATAAGTCCAGTAAACTGTTACATTTTAAGCAATAAAATAATTCACAATGGGCAGCTGAGAATTGTACTAATGCTAATAATAATCTAATTCCTTTGAGTTTTTTATTCCAAACCAAGTGGGTTTTTTACATCAAAGCAGTGGGGTTTTTATATATGTTTTCACTTTGCTTACATCAGATGGCCAATGCGGGTTGGATTGATGTATCAGTTTTCCCACAGTTTGCTCTGGTGTTCTTGATCCAGTGCTTTCTTACTGATCATGATCTAAAACCCACTGGTTTTGAGCTTTCATTGGCGCTAGTGGATCGTACTTGTAGCACCAACTCTGCGTCATTTTGAACCACAACCTCTGTACGTGAAGTAAGAGGGATGATGCAAAGAACTGCACAGCTTTCATTCCGGTCCTGACAGGTTCATTTATTTACAAAGACACAGTCTAATATTGTGTTAAATTCTTTTTTTAATGGGGTGAGAGAGATTTTCTTTGACTGAGTGACTTGGTTGATAAATTATTTTATAATTCAAAATACATACCAAATTGACATTTTAAAGTGGAAGTGGCTGTTCAAAGGAATTGTTCTAGAGCCATAATGCCTTCAGGCTAGCCTATGTCTAATGCTAAAGCGATAGTAACTGTCACAAGCCATTAACTTACAACTAATTACTGAGCTATTTTCAGAAAAAATTGCAAAAGTTTCATTTTTTTTGTTCATATAATGCACTCGGGCAAACTTGTTCACACATGCAAACAACCCTGGACGTTTTAATATCTTACAAACTGTGAGTTAATATTGTGTATGCTGCTAATGTTACAAAGGAGCAATGATCTTGGCTCTCTAATTTATCAGAGGGTTTTTAAAATATTTTTTTGGCTTGGATTTGTATTTTGCTTTCATTTACACAGCTCTAGTTTATGTGAAAATACTATTAGGAAGGTGTTATGTTTCCTTCAGTTTAGTTCTATATAATTTATGCATATCTGTCACAAAACTATGTCATCTCTGGTAACTGTGACCGTTAAAAAACATGGGGAGATAAAGCTTTAAAGTTGAAGAACTGTCTCTATGCTGCTTATTTCCCAAAAGGTCTTTAATCATTTCATTTATCCTGTACGTACTGAGCATATATAGCATGTACTATTATGTCCATACCTGCCTAAATCCTCAGCTGCTCATATTTTGACCAAGCAAGGTCTGGCGTATTGTTTCTACAGAATTTGGCTAGTTTTAAAATGCAGTTTTATTCTGCTCAGTGAATACTACGATGATGTCTTGAGTTGCCATCTTTGTGTTCTGGTGTGTTCATTCTCAAGATTAAGAAGGTTTGTTAAACTGACGGCCCTGATAGCACAGCCCAAGCACTGAAAGTCAGGCTGGGATCCTT
>NW_010421808.1:0-3849 GCF_000710305.1 Buceros rhinoceros silvestris | reverse complement strand
TGAGCTGTGTGTGTGATTTTTAGTAGCCAGGTGATGCTTGTGAAGTCTGTTTTAAAAGTGTAGTTTAGGAAATAAGTCTTACAGTTGTGAATCAGTAGGAGTAACAGAAATAATCACTAGTAATGATGTCAAGTGACATGCCATCACAAACACCCAAACCAAGTCCAGTAAGTGCCACTTTACATGGTCAGCTTGCATTTCCATGCGCTGAACTGAACACTGTGCACCTGTATTGAGCAGCCAAGCGTTTGGAAATGTCTTAGTAACTCAGTCGTGTGTTCACCCCAGAGGCGCGAATCCCATTAACAATGTTCATAGTTCAGTGTATTTGTGTATTTCTGCTTGCTGGGCTGCCTGAGCTGGATTTGTGAGCACAAAACTAAAAAGGAGGAGAAGAAAAAAAAAAAAAAACCAGGTGAAAAGTATTAAAAAGGAGATTCATCATGCGTGTAGTTCTAACCAGTGTTTTTCTGTACAGTTTGGCATTAACAAAACTGGATATTCTTGATGTCCTTGATGAAATTAAAATTGGTGTCGCTTACAAATTGGGTGGAAAGAGAATTCCTTATTTTCCAGGTACGTTGTTAAATATGTTCCCTTTTTCCTGCCTGTTAAGCCATACCTGTTAGGAAAGACTGTTTCCTTTTTAAAACCAGGCTTGATGTCTCTGTCAATAGACACGTCTGTAGAAATCTGCAGAACTGTAGTATCAGTATAAAGACTGCGGTACCAGTACATTAGCACTTTCCATTCACCTTACATCTCCGTGCATGATGACAGGAAGTTCGCAGAAAGTGAAATCTTGTGTTAGGGCCTTCATGTCTTGTCCCATTAGACTTTTTTTTATTGGTAACACCAGGGAACTGAGAATCAGCAAGACACAAGTCAGTGACTGTGTATCATTTGCAGCAGCCTTTAATGAAGTAAAGATAAGAGCAGTGCAAGTATGAGACACGTACAAGCAGATTACAAACAAATGTTTGGGTCAGAAACTCCTTGTCTACTGGAGGACTTCGGTTTGATAATGTGCAAATCTGAACCAAAAAGTTGGAACTACTGTAAACTGTAAATCATTTGTTTTCTCAAAAATAATACTGTAGTCTTCTGGCAACCTACAGTTTTTAGAAGAGGAAACTGGATTCCTGGATCCTCTTGAATCAGAGTTATCTTCCTAAGTGAGAGAAAATAGTCTAAATTAAGAGCGAATGAATGAGACAACCAGTAGAAATACTGTTTTTTCATATATCTGATTTTAAATGCTGTCAAAAGACTTTGGTCAAGAACCATAGCTGTGTTCTTTGAAGCTAAAATCAGCTGTGACAAAACTTGTTCTCCCACAGCTAATCAGGAGATACTACAGAAGGTGGAAGTAGAGTATGAAACAATGCCTGGGTGGAAGACTGACACAACTAGTGCACGAAAATGGGAGGACCTCCCACCCAAGGCCCAGAACTACATCCGCTGTGTGGAAAACCACCTTGGAGTACCAGGTAGATCTTTCCATAGACGTACGTATGGGGGTGTCACAGCAAACAAGGGACAGTATGTAGAAGTGCTTAGTTTGTTAGTTGACGAGAGGCCTGATTTGGGCAGGAGGCAGTGGAGGTACCTGTGTTTGGGCTGATGATGGTGACCCACAGCTTGCCAAGAAGCAACAAAGGGTGATGTTCTGCAGGCAGTGCTGCAGAGAGCTCTAAGCTGCTGCTGACAAGGGTTTAAGCAGGGGAAAGATAAACGTGTTTTGTTCTTGGCAAACCGCCACCTTCTGTCACTGAAAACTTGAATCTCCTCACCATGCTTCAGTGCGTAGTTAGTCTAACGCCCTAATGTCTTCCTTTCCATTTACTTCCTCCACTGCATCCCCGTTTGGACATAGACTTCTCTTTTGTCTTTTTTCCTCCCTTTTTCATACTTAGCCATGTAAGGAGTTGTATTGTGTTTAGCCCAATCCTGCCACTTTGGAAAAATGAGACTCTTAACGTGATCAGTCTCCAAAGATTAAGCCATACACTTTTCAAGTCTAATTGCTAGAGCTCTGGAGGTGCCAAGAGCTGGGTATGGCATGAATGGTGGAGTTTGGAAGGGAATTTCCACAGCGGCAAACTCCAAGTTGGCATGTGTGCTTTTGTTTTCCATAAAACACCTCAAAGGTCACATTTGGGGAGTATGGGCTGGTTGCAACTGAGGCAACTCCACTATTGTTCATGGATTAGGAAGCAGCTGCAGCAGAGCCTGAAAAGTGGTGGGTGGCTCATGTGTGGTCACGGACACAGATGTAGGCAATGGGACATGTAAATAAAAGCTCCCCTTACCTTACTTCTCTGGTTCTCTGCATTGGTGGGTTTGATGGCTAAGGGAGACCTACCTACAGTCAATTCTGTAGGGACAATAATAACTGCAGTGGGACAACTCCAGTACGGTAGTACGTGCTGCTCACATGGCGTAATGTCCTTAATTGCAGCCGTACATTTAACAGTGTTACAGCACGTGTGCACCACTATCTCCAGGTCCTCATCAGAAAACTCGTCTAGCAGAGCTCAGTGCCGGGATTTCCCTAGATATCCTGTCACTCAAGACAAGGACGCTTAAACCTGCAACAAGCTCGACTTTCTGCTAGGCCTTCATTGCAGTGCTTTGTGTTTGTGGTGTAGTGATTTCATGCTTTCACCCTTCAGTATGTTGCAATTCTAGTCTGGTAGGGAGATTTTTGACAGTAAAACTTGCTAGCATGGTGTTGCAGCACAAAGTTGCCAGTTTGGAGTGACAAGTGATGAAAGGTGAAAATTATTCCAATTCATTGATGATAATATTTACTCTCGGTAACAGTTCTAACGGATGTGTTTTCCTCCTTAGTTAAATGGGTCGGCGTTGGAAAATCAAGAGAGTCGATGATCCAGCTATTTTAAACAAACGAAGAACTTCAGCGATGAGAAGCACAGCTTAGCATTCATCTGTTCCTGACTGCTTTGTCTTCAAACGGAGATGCTGTTTAAAACCAACATGTTTTTTCTCAGAATTGAATAGAAATAAAACATATATTCTGTATTGTAACATTTTATTTATCTTTAAGTTCTCAGTAAATTCAGTGTAAAATCTCCTTGGTGGCCATTGGGGGTCTGAGGGGGTAGAGAAAAGTACTGTTAACAAAATAAGGAAAAAATATTTTTTTTTAAGTTCTAACCATGTTATTTGAAAGTATTTTCATCCATATAGAGTTAGTTCTTCTTGCTGAAACCAGGATTAAGCCTTTTCTGGTAGTTACTGGGTAACTTTAGAATCGTGAAGCTTGGATGCGTTCTTCAAATGTTAAAATGTCTGTGTGTGTCTGGGTTACAGTCTCCTTAACTTGGTTGGACTACATGGATTTTGAGTTTCTAAAATGCTGTGAAGTCAGGTGGGTATTTCTGACTGCGCAAAGCAAACACAACTATCTATAGTTCTTATATACTGACTTTTTTAGTAGTCTACTAAAACGAATGGAGAGCAGCTGGAGTATTTTTATCACAGAACCTGTCCTAGTAACCGAGATAACATCTGTAGAGGGGCCAAACTGGAGAAGATTGACCTGTTGGATATCCTGTGTGCTAACAGACAGTCCCCCTGGAGACTGTCAGGTGTGCAGTCTGTATTTTATACAGCAGGGAAGGCGTGAGTGAAGGAAGAGGGTCCTCAGGGTCCAGAACACCCAGGGAGAGTCCAGCTGAGACAGCACGCAGTCTTCTCTGTGAACCTGAGACATTTCTTCCTGCTAGTGCAGCAATTGCAGTTTCCAGAGTGTTACTGGAGCCTCCCAGGTTTCCAAGAATAAATCCATGCATGACTTAATGATGACTGCTACAGTATTTCCCG
>NW_010421807.1:12546-44728 GCF_000710305.1 Buceros rhinoceros silvestris | reverse complement strand
AAAAAAAAAAAAAAAAAGGAAAAAACCCAAAAGACATCCTAATCTTCTATGTATTAGTAGTACAACTAGTAAAACCTACCTCTCGTCCTGTAACTCTTGTATCTTTTGCTGCATTTCTTTGCTAAGTTTGGTCTTTTCCTCACATTCTTCCTTGAGTTCTCGAACTTGTGTCTTATACAGAGTCTAAATTTTAAAGTTGACAAGAAAAGGATATGACTTGCATATTCTACCTTGAAGGTATATGAAAAGTTATACAAGATGACATTATATGCAATTCTTTAATCACACAGTCCATTAGAGTATAAGTGTGCAATGCCTTCTCTAAATTTAAACTAAATGTTGCTATCACTCACAAATATGTTTTGGTTACTTTAATTTTTTGCTCTTCATTTTTGTGACTTGTATATTTGTGAATGGATAGATGTATGATATAGATTTTATAAGTTTGTAAACATGTTGTTAAAGAGACTCTAAATGTGAAAATCAGTATTTGATAGAAAATCAGAAGTATCAGAACAAAGGAAAATCGTTTATTTTTCTCTACTATTTCAATCTTTCTCTGACATAGGTATGTAGAACTTAGATTTTAACCATATGAATCTGTGAAACCAACGTGTCAGTTAAAGAGTAAAAAGAAATATAAGAGGAATGTAAAAACAGATTAGAAAAGCATTCGAAATTCAAAATTTTGTGAAATCAGTACAAAGCTAGACCTTTAAAGGAAACTGAAGGAAAATTATTTTGCTCTGTACACTCAAATGCCTGAACACAGGTCAAGTGACAGACAACTGCAAGTGGACTTACTACATGGATTTCAAGACTGCCTCTCTCTGTCCCACCTACAGCAGTCAACTGACCTCAAAACTCCCTTTCTCTGCTTTAACGTGTGCAACTTTCTCATATACTAAAACTTCAGATAGTCCTTCTCCTCACTGACCTGAAGACCACAGTAAAATCTTAAGTTTCCTTTAACTCTGAAACAAACCTTTAGGCCTCTATCTGCAAAGCAACTGGCTGTGCACTGTTAATGCATTAACCTCCACATGCTGGTGATGATTTTTAAACACCCAACAGATCTCTATCAAGTTTGGCTGTTTTGAAAAAATTTCCTTCCAAGCCTTAAACGCACGTGTTTGGAACACACCATGTGATTCTTAGAACACAGGTCTTCTCTTCCACATAGCATGGAAGAGATGCTGAATGCAAAAGGCTTGACACATGCAGAAAATTATTCACGCTGAGGAAAAATAAGCTGCTTGACTCCTCCCTCCCTCTGAACTGTTTGGGACTCCCTTTCAATGCTATGACATTTCTTCACATGAGCTTTTTCACACTGCTCAGTGATCAAGAATGAGGAGTGATTACAAGGTTGCAGACAAGACTGAAGGCAGAAAGAAAAAACTTTACGTTAGAGATGTGACACACCTGATGGCTGAGGAGGAAGAAGAAAAGCTAACATTGTACTTAGTAAACACATTAGTATAAAGAGGCATAAAACATACCGAGAAATACTGTTCAGCTTCAAGTTGGTCTTGAAGCTCTTTCATTTGTCCATCTGCCTCATGACGTTCCCTATGAAGGAATAACATACTTTGAACGAAAAGATATGAACATATTCCAAACCAGTAAACAGAAAAGACAGCAATCACACTCTTAAGATCTTCCGTGATTTCCTGACCAAAGTGTGGTTAGCAATTAAACCTAAGGCCTCCTCTGGGTACCAGCTCTCTTTTTCACTTGCACAGCTGAGAACACTGCACTAATGAGTCATTTAATACTGTTAACACACTAATTACAATAGTGTCACATAGTTTAACCAGTAAGAGACACTGATAAAGCAAACAACCACCAACAGAATCTTGTTCGTGAAAAAAACATCTCTGATCTGACAGATTGGTTTGGGTCTCTCGTTTGCTAGAGCTCAGTCTGTGAACGCATGTCTGTATTCTTTGACACGCATCAGTTCTTGAATCCAACTGTTATTAAAACAGCTCAGAAAGCCTTAAAGGAGCTAAGAATGAGATTTATCTGATATAGGTGCTAAACTCAGCTTCTTATTCAAAAGAATCTTCTTTATGTTTTTTAAAAAATAATTATTATCATGTACAAATATTACTTGTAAGACCTTTAAGGACTGCTAGGATTTGACACAACTCCTATTTGAAGGTCCAACAGATGTGTTTAAACATTTTTAGTGCTAGATACTTCCAATGGTTGTGCTTCACAGCTCTGTATTAGTATTCATTTCCCACTCTAATAAGCTCTCCTGGACTAATAATGCCAGCAACTTCCCTCATCACTGAAGTACTACACCATTTAAAAAAAAAAAAAGGTACCTAGACAACTTTCTAATTAAGTATTCTTCACACTCTTGTGTTTGAAGCTCAGTTTTTAAAGACTTTCAGGATAATGAACATCTTTTACTATGATCTATACATTGCTGAATCACTAGGGCAAATCTCGACTAGTGTCACTGTAAATTATTTTAAACAACAATTATGTTTTGCACTGCAGAATAGCATATTCTGTGCAGCCAGTTTTTAAGATTAATATTGCTCTCAGCTTTTGCCCCAGAACAATTACAAATCAGTAACATTATTAAAAAATACAGAGTAACTCTGCGTACTTGCGGAGTTCGTTATTTTGTTTCTCCAGAGTTAATTTGATCTCCTGAAGATGGTTGTTCTCCTGTTTCAACTGCTTCTCTGACATTTTCAAGGTGTTGACCTGCTGCGTTTGCATCTTGAGGTCATTTTGAGTGAGATGGCGCTTTTGTGTTTCTTGTTCTATTTTTAATGTCAGGTTTTTTACCTGAAAAAGAAACAGAAACCTTTAAATTTTACAAACCTACACAGAGAAGCAACATTTAAAATGCGTCTCTTACTGCCTTCCTCTACATTTTTGTACAACATGGTCACATCCCTTGGTAAGTGAAAGCTGTTTCCCGAAATGAAGGCATTAGCACACAGTAAGTAAGCAAGTTTTTCCATGTCAATCTCACAGCATTTTACATTTCAGAAGAAAAAATTAAGATCAGCCATGCTGAAATATTTCATAAAAATGACACCACACTCCATAAAGTTAACTTTTAAAAAGCTCCAAATACAGAGAAGGAAAAGTTCCTGCCATTTTCATTCACAGACATTCCTAAATATAGCCATAACAACAAAAATACTATGGCATTGAAAAACAGGTTCCACACATGACTCCTTTTGTCAGTGTTCCTTACATCTTCATTTAGTATATCCTTCTGCCTAAGGAGCTCATTGATTTTCTGTTGTGATTGTTTGAGATCACAGTCCAACATGGAGCGCTGCTTTTCAGCTTCTAACAACCGATTTTCTACTTTTTGCTTCAAAGCTCTCTCTTCCAGAAGTTTCTTCTCCATTTCTGTGAAATAAGAGATATAAGACATCAACCAGTGTAAAACCTGCGTATTTCGGAGGGTGAGGGGAGAAGAATGTCTGTCCCATATTAACAACAAGCAACATGTTTATCCTTTTAACACTGAAGAGAAAAATTGCTGAAAAATGATGCATTAAAACTTTCACAGTAATCCCACACCCAGAGGATGCTTTTGCAAGCATTCCTGATTGGTAGCTATTTCCCACTTCTCAGTTTCAAGGTAACTTCCAGTTTATCTGCAACATATCTGAGATGGATAAAAAGGATGAAGTTTTAAAAATAATCCATCTAAATCTACTGAAGAGTTGCTTTGACTATGATAATTTGATATTATTTAAAGAGGTAAAGCTGTTCGGGAACCTGATAAACCATGTGATTCAGCCATTATTACTGAATAATTTTTGCTTCTTTTGAATATCTGCATGCTCAAAATTTTTGTGAATGCTCTGCAGTTGGAAGGACAGGATCTGTAGGTAGCTTTCTGAGTAGTTGCAATAAACATAAGCCATTTATTTCAAAAGTAAAAGACATCTTCTGGAATTGTTTGGTGATTATCCCTCTCTCAAAGAGATTTCAATTGCCATGAGATGCACCTGAATATGCTTCGTGATGACTACGGAAGCGTAGCAAAGGCTTTGCCATTTCTAACTCTACCTGGGCTACACATTTATTGTTAAGTTGCTGAAATATATTTTATTTTAGGAAGACACAAAAAGGTATAAGTATACCCAGTAAGAATATAGCTATCCTCTTAATAAAAATGTTTCAAGCGGTTTTAGTAGTAATATACATTTAAGAATTAATTCAGAATACACTAGCACAGAAAATTAATTAGTAGTGTGTAAAATGGAGAATCTATTTTATTTACAGACTAAAGAGGTGTGTCTTTAATCTAGCAAATCAAGGACAAAGGTACTATGACTGATTTTTACAACACTAGTTAAGAACAACAAAGGAATGAAGGAAAAAAGCCTACAATTAGGCTTCCACTAGTATCAAAAGATTATCTGCTCTGTGTAATTTACACCTAAGCCCAACTGTGAGGTCAAATACATACCTTTCATGGCTTCAGATTTTGCTTCCTCTATAGATTCATAGATCTTATTTTTGTCTGCTAATCGTGCTTTTGTGGCTTTATGTTCAGCTTCTTCTTGTTCAAGGTTCTGCTGCATAACTTTGAATTTATACGTCATATCTATTTCCATGTTGCTCTTTTCCTGTTAAGAAAACAGGAACAAAGCAAAACATGTATTGTTAAAGACAAAATTTTAGACAATGGTAACAAGCTGCTTGGAAGTTTGCTAAGAGTAAAAGAGAGAGCTCAGATGCTTAAGAAGTAGCTAAATGAGAACTCATTTCTACACATGTTTTTCTGTGAATGGCAAAGTGGTCCAAAAATGAACAAAGACATTCCCAGTAGCCAAAATTACAGAATTACTGCCTTAACAACTAACATTCTGTTTTAAGAGCAGCTCAAAGATTGCTTGTTGACGAATTTTTTCAATATTTTTGTCTCAATGACAAATTTGTCCAAAAAAAAAAAAAATTAGCAGAAGCTTTTTCTTTCCCCAATATTGAGAGTATAAAGAAAGGCACAACAGATGAAATGTTACTATTGTACTGTTAAGCTACATACTGGACTACATTGTTATCTACTTTATAAGTATAATGTATTATGAGCACAAGGGCAATTTTGTCTTTTTTCCCCACTTCTCAAATTGCAAAAACAATAAAAAAATTCAAAGAATAAACACCAAAACCAAGGCTTACTTTCTGCATAGATTTTGTCTCCATGTCTCAAATAATGAAAGCACAAATTTAAAAATTCCATAAAAATGTAACATCAACGTTTACTTAGAAGTCCTGTTACCTTTTCTAAATCTGTAAGTTTTTCCTGCAGTTGTCTCTTCTCCATTTCCAGTTTGGCTAATGCACTCTTCCCATTTTTTACTTCTTCTTCAAGGCTAGATATTCGACCTAAAAATGACCAAAACATCAACGAGGCTGAGCAGTGGGTGAAAAAAGAATGCATTTTATCTACTTACAGATAAAATTTTTCAAATGTAACAGCTTCCAATTCTGACTAGTAACAACATCTCCCTTTTTTATATAAACGTTCTCACACATTCTCTCTTAGATGTATGTCCACACTTACATAACATTGCATAGAAGAGCACACTAAACTAGTCACATTCTGAAGCTCAAATAACATAACCAAACCTTGTTTTTATTTCTGAAATGAAAAGCAAGCTTTACTTCAGAAGATTTGCAGGATTACCTTGTAAATCATTGATAATCTCTGAGCCATGACTTCGATCCCTCCTTTCTGACTCTAGAGCTGACTGAAGATTGAGAAAGTCTTTCTCCAGTTTGAGTTTCGCATTCTCTAGCAGGCAGTTCTTATCTTGTAGTTCTCTATTATTAGCTTCCAGCTGCTGGATTTGCTTCGTGCTTTCTGTCTGGTTCTTCCTTAACCTGGCTGCAGTATCAGACTCTGACCGCAGCAAAGAATTGGCTTCATCCAACTAAAGATCAATAAAAACATACTTCAGAAACAATTAAACTGTAACAAATACCTTTTCTGTTACAGCACACTAGGAATACATGGAATTCATAGAATAAAGAAATAAGAAGGAGTGTATTTTAAGGTTACTTTTGAACACCAAAACACGACAAGAAAGAACAGCTTTTGAAACTCCATGACATATTTCAATTCCCTCCACGATGAACAAAATCTGTACTTCAAACAGCTATTAGTTTAAAATATACATATATAAAATTGGCATGCCTGTCTTTGTAGTTGATTGATTTTCTCATTGGATATTTGAGAGTTCTGATTCCTCTTTTTTAAATCTTCAAGCTGGTCTTTCAAACTGTTCACTGTAACAAAAAAACAATTCAACATTGTTAATCACTGTCACGAAAAAGGTTCAATTTGAACTTACAATTAATTTACTTTATCTCTTAAAAAAACCGTATCAAGATGGAACACTTCAAGCACAGTTCAACATACCTTCATTTTCCAAATTGCGTTTCTTATCTGCTTCATGTTCCGCTTTTCTCTGGTATTCTGTGTTCCTATGCTGAAGAAGAGCCTTCTCACGTTCTAACTGTCTGACTGCAGACTCCACGTTTTTTCTTGAAGTTATCTGTATGTATTTTAAACAAACACCTCTAATTACACAGAGAAGAGTGATATTCTTTAACTGGTAAAAAAGACAGCTCACACACTCAGTTTAGTTTGTCATGGAGAAAGACACAGTCTAAGTGCCTGATGCAAACACAGTGTACTAGAACACACGGTCAAATCCAGCCCAGGATGACTGGGATTGGGAGCTTTTACAATTTATTTGTTCGTTTGTATTTGACAAATCTGGTAAACCTGCCTAGCAGCCAGTCCAGAAGCACAGAAACATATATGTAATGAGACATCTTGACATGCACCTGGATAAGCAATACATGAAGTTGTACACATCTACTGAAGATACGACAAATATGTCGTAACACTAAGGAGCGAAGCTGGGCAAGAAATAGTGTCACTTTACTGACACTGTTTGAACAATGCAAAGAACAACCTTCCTCTTCTAGCAACATTACTTTCACATCGTCAGTTTTTAGAATTGTATATGGGATACTTATATCACACTGTCCTCCAAATTAAAAATACAGTAAAAAAAGGAATTCTGGCTGCATAGTTTTAGTATAGTTGCAGTACAGAAATCATAATGACAATATTTTAGCAGTGACTACAATGTCATGCTTGTGCATATCAAGAAATCAGCTGGTATTACTTGCTATAAATACAGAGCTACTCAAAAGCAATTTGC
The DNA here is from genome assembly GCF_000710305.1 of Buceros rhinoceros silvestris. Lineage (NCBI taxonomy): Eukaryota > Metazoa > Chordata > Aves > Bucerotiformes > Bucerotidae > Buceros > Buceros rhinoceros. The sequence continues at coordinate 37,496 of NW_010421807.1, read as the reverse complement.
TGTTTCCTAAGGAAAAAAGCCACATACAAAGGTTAAAGTTCTAATTCCCATATGAAGTAACTATGGACTTACCTCTTCATCTAGCTCTTTCACTATCTTCTCTAAACGAGTATTAGTAGACCTGAAGAAATTTGAAACATATTTTTAAACTCTGCTGATTATACAGAATATTTGGCTGTGTCTCATTAATTGTATGGAAGACACTACTTTCAGCTATCACATGAAACTTCAAAGGCTCAGAAAATCGCTAAAAGAATCGCTAAACTCTCTTATGGAGAGTTAAGAAAAAAAAAAAAAAACAGTAGCAAGAATTCAGCCAGCAATTTACAGGGAGGTCTGCTGGCAGGGCTGGGAGTCCCCAAAGTGGCTTAAAATGTTTTTTAGCATTCTAGAACAATAAGTCTAATAAAACTTCTTTAGAAACACATCAAACGTCAAAACAGTCTCACCTGTACTTCTGTTCTAATTCTTCTTTGGCTTGTAATTCGTTACTGAGCTGTTCTTCCAGCTTGCTTAGTTTATTCTGAAACTGTACAAAATACAAAAAAGCATGGCCCACAGATAAAAATGCTATCACATAAAACAAGTGTAATTCAGTTAAATAACAAAAACAGGGAAAGTGAGGAAAATTAATTCAATCTTCCACTATATATTTTAAAACCATCACTGGAAGGTTACATCTTACATGGTATTAATCCGGATCATTTTGAAGATACAGATCCATAGTAACAGAATTTGCTGCATGCTCCATGAAATCTAACCATCACAAAATTACTTGCCACAGACTGTGAGTCATAAAACTTCTGCAGGCAAAGAATATTGTTACTGGCCCTTTGCTGTACTCCTCTGTAGACAAGAGACAGAGAATTTTTGGGATAGTCTTTTCTAAATTAAATAAAAAATTAGAAGGGGGGTACATGATCAAATCTTACAAAACTCAGAGAGTATTACTAAGCATGCTCAATGACCTCACATAAAGCTCAGGCTAACACATACAGAATCTAACAAACACTTCTCAGTTTTGGGAATGCTTTGTTCTGCTTACTAAAATACTAGAAAGAAATGATGAGTTAAGCACCCAAAAATTCATTAAATACATTATAAATTATAAAATTTGGATTCATCTCATGTCTTCAGGCTTCAAAACACGTTTATTTTCCTCCCTTTCCCCTCCTTCTCAAACATGAAAATATAAAAATGAGGTTTTCTACAACATTTTACAAAGGTACAATTATAAGATTCCCAGAACAGGGACACTGAAAAGGACATCAAAACCGTAGATTCATTGCTTGAGAAAATGCAAATAAAAAACAGTTCTCAGAAATGAAATGCAAAATTTTACCAGCTACATTTACTACCACAACATAACCCAGATATCATGAATGTGACAACAGGTATTTTAAACAGCAGTACTGGTTCTTTTAAAAAGGGAAACTCTAGAACTAGTTATCTATTCAGAAATGACAGGAAGGAATGGAGTCTAATAAACATTTGTATTTAAATTTATGGTGGTCAAAACATAATGCACTTCCTTATTTTTTAGACTTTGAAAAGGAGTTTTAAGTTCTAATAAATGTTAACAATACACTATCAACACTTGAATAATACCAATGTTTAAGTAACATAATGAAGTAAGTACATGAAAATTCCATAGCGTTCTCCTGTCATCTGTAAACTTAAGTTCAATTGTCAAACTTCAAAAGCTGGATAAAGTAAGTGTATGAAGCATGTTTAACTGAAAGCGTGACTTAAACATTCCTTTATCCCGGTGGGGGACAATTTACTTTTCCAAATTTGGAATAAATTGGTCATGAATCACTCAGGCAAGTTTGGAGCCAAAATTCACAACCTTCCCAAGAGAGATGCCGTTTGTGGCAAACAAAGCCTTGCACAATTGTTTTTCAAACAAACACAAGACTCCAAAAGAGTACAAGTCTTTCATTCATCTTTACACTTGATGCTTGAGTATAAATGTTTCAAAATACAACTGTTTTATTGTTAATAATTTAGTGAATAAACAGTTAAGATATTTCACATTCACATAAATTATGTAGGAAGTTTTTATTCCTTTTATAATTCTAAGAAAATACTTACCTCCTTGCTGTCCTGTAAACAGAAAATACCAGTTTTATTGAGGATCATTAAAAGACAAAAAGCCCCCCACAAAATTTCTTGAAAACTTACTTTAACTAATTTTAAGTCTGTTAAGAAAAGATAAAGTTTAATCATACCATTAATACTTACAAAAAAAAAAAAAGGCACTAACCTCATTTTTACTAGATTGCACAGATTCATTTTCTCTGCAAGGCTGAGAGGAGTCACTTAGCAACCTGTCAAACACAAAAACAAATCCCTCCAGCTCTTACTCAAGTTTTCAACAACTCTGGCAACCTTTCCAATCAATTCATATTAATCCATTCTCTCAAGTCTTAATTTATTCTATGCTATGCTCAGAACAAAACTTGTTTTATTTCAGTGTAAGTGCATCTTTCTGATTTGAACTTTTCTCAAATGAAGTATAACATGTTTTCGAATCCATAGCAGCCTTCTAATTTTTTTAATTATTATACTTATTTCTTACTTCTTCAAGTTGAGTCCTAGAGAGCTACTTTCTTGTGTAAACTTTTTTCTAAAGCTAATAATAAAAAGCCATTTTAGAAGTAAATTATGAATCACTATTTTAACCCTGAAAGATTAAGAAACCATAACACACATAAAAATACTGTGTTTAAAGAGTTATCAAAATAAACAAAATACTAGCAAATTATATATTCTACTTTAACTATGCATTTTGTATCTTCACAACTGGACATAAATATAATGCAATGAATAAAATATGTATTGAGTTAAAAAAATGAGAGCATAAAGAAAAATCTGCAGGTGTATTTCTAAAAATGCATATTAAAGTATCACATACAAATTGTCTCTATAGTAGGTAAATCCTATAAAAGGCAGCTGGTTTCCCACGAAGGCTTTGGGGATTGGAAAGGTTTCCACGTCTCCCTTGTCGTCCTCAATATCATCAAAATTACTGCTATCTATATCACTGCTAAGCTCAGGAACAACAGGAGCAGCAGCTATAAGAAGGGAAGAAAAAATCATCTTCACTCCAAGATTCAGCCACTTGCTATATACTGGTATCTCTACAATGTTAAAAAGACTGTAAGTTGTCCTGCTAGTTAAATATGTATTAACCATGCAGCAGATCTGTAAATATTATTGTGAACATTTTGTAGAGAAATCTGTTTTTACATTACTCACCTAATGCACAAAGTACCTGCTGTGCCAAATGTATTTTGTCAAGGTAATCATATTTGAGCATAGAACTCTAAATGCAATCATCATTTTAAGAAACTTGAGTAAATACATGAGTTAAGAAGTTACAATCAAGGCTCATGATCTGAATGGACATAATTCGTTCTTTTGCCTAAAGCTATCGAGTCCACGCCTTAAATGAAAAGCAGCAAAACTGACACGACCACTGTCAAACTACTGCATTAACTACAGGAGGTTAGGAAAAAAGCCCCAAAACGCCCTTCCCCTCCCTACCCCATGCCCCCCTCCCCCCCCAGAAAAGTCCCAAACAGTGTGTATTCTTTTTAGTTGGAATAAATCTATACATTGAAGGCGTGATAAAAGTAAGGATAATTCCAGGAGGAAAAATGTGTATCTGCTAACCCTTACTGGTAAGAGTTTTTGCGATAAAAATGATAAAATATTTAAGTTTGAACAAGATTCTTGACAGACAGGAAATAATTTATACAGTCTGAAGCTTTTTTCATTTCTATTGTTGCAAATACTGGGGGAAAAAAAATAGAATTTTTAAGCTAATTTACTTACTCTCTCGAATGTTGTCCCAGTTCCACTGATCACTCTTAAAGAAAGGGTGATGCTTTATTTCTTCTACCCCATTTCTCCCAAGTCGCACATCCCTAAGCATAGTAATTAAGCCAAATTAACATTATGAAAAATAGCACTTGATTTTTGCTATTTAAATTCTGATTTGCTCACATGCAGCACGAAACTTGCAGTAAAGATTGTCTATGTTAACCGCAATAATGGTCAAATAAACCCCCTCCCAAAACTACCAACCACCGAAAGGTAGTTTCTTCTATAGAATGTACTCTGTCTCTCAGCATGCATTCACCCTGCGACTGCTAAAATGTCCAGAATTTGGAGTCTGCCACGTGGGGAGTAAAGCAAGAAAGAGAGCATTGTGGCAAAAACGAAGGAAAAACCAAAAACACAAACAAAAAATCCAACACCCTCTGAGGAAAAAAAAAACGCAGAAGTTCCGTATCTGCCAAACCACATGACAAACCGTAAGATACAAGTGAAGGAAGGTCTAGCTTACTGCACAGAACAGTTATTCAAAGCTGGACTGAAATAAATATTTTCAGAATTCCATCCTCTGCCCCTTAACTAACCCTGACACATCTTTTGCTCCTATTTGCAGTGAAATAAATCTTAAGTGCAACATGAAACTTCTGCTTTGACCAGAAGAGTGTCTCTTAAAACCATATGGCAGAACAGGACATAAAAACAATGCACGTAGAAGAAATAATAAATCACAGGGTCGATGCTTATTCCATCTTTAAGCCTTTCAGAAGTGATCACACATACGGAAAGAAGGCATCTGTTTCAAATAAATCACTCGAGCACTGTATGAAATATAAACAGGAAGACGGACACACGTAGTGGAAGTACACCTCGCTGCATTTACATTATTAGACTGTACCCATATTTGTTCCCTCCCCTTCAGCTATTAAGGGTGAAAAATGCTGTTAAAGCACATCCTTCCTGAGTAACTGTGATCTTGCCCAACAGAGCAAACAATCTCTCTTTGAATGCAAAAACCATTATAAGGCTTTTTTTTTTCTGCTAATCCCTCATTCTACAAAGGCTGGATGCCCTGCTGTAGCCAAGTTCAGGTCACCACATGAAGGCATAAGACAGCATCAGCAGTCCAGAGTACTATGGACCTACAATGTTGTTCTTTTAAACCTGGGAAATTCAAGACAATCTCTGTTTTCTGTAACTAAAGAAAATGTAAGTGTTCAGGTCAAGAACACACTCACACGGCTCAGTATCAATAACAGCTCAGTTCCACAAAAGGAGACCTTTAGGAGCTATTCATTGCCAAAAGAATATCCTTGCTGTTTGTTAGCTGTACTTGTCAATTAATACACTAAAGCAAATAAAAACAAAGTTCAAACACTCTAGAAAAGCTTAAACTCAGTAAATACACGCTTGTTTTCCTGAAAGTTTTTTCTTTCATTTTTTTAAGTAACACCTGCTTAGATACTGAGCACAACAACTTGGTCCCTGCCTTGAAGCTTACAAATTACTTTCAGCATTAGAGGTTTTTTACTGTATTACACACTGCAACTGGAAGGATTTCTCTGGCACAAACTGTGTTGTTAACAAGAGCTGTCAGAACTGCTCACAGAAATAAAATACAATACTTGGGAAAAAACCCCAAACATCCCAGAAGAAAAACTAGAGAGCAGGAGATTTTGCAGAAGAGATTTGAACAGAACAGAAGTTAGGAGAAGGAATGGAAGGAATTGATTTTTACAATGTACATGTATAACACCATCCAAAATAAAAATGGTACCAGAATAATTCATGCACTTACCTATCAGTTAAAAAGGCACAGATAAGGTTCTTTGCATGCTTAGATATTTCCACATCATCTGGGAAATGTAATGAGTTCTTATGGTCCATAATTTTACTGTATGTTCCTACTAGTGAGTCTGCATAAAAAGGAGTATCACCTGAAAATAAACCAGCAAATCGACTGATTGAGCCATGTTCAAGTCATGTATGTTAAAAAAGAAAAGATATAAAGAAAAGTCTACAATCAGCTTATCTGAAATAGTCTTTTATTTTTAAAAAAAAAAGTAAAACTGGAATGCAGGGTACAATATATTACTTAAAATATTCCTTCCCTAGAATCCCTCTGTTACAAACTAAGTAAATTTCCATCCTGCATATCACTATCAAAATTTTGCTCAGTGAATTATATCTTTTGTTACACCTGAAGACTGTTCCTGTGTTTTCTAATTTACATGATGGCTGCCACCCACATAAATCCCCATCTTTAAGCACTTCCATGAGTATAATGTACTGAAACTCATTAAATATTTGCCAATGCACACTTGTTGGAAAGAATCCACCAAAGCTCTCCAAAGACCAGTTTAGAGGCACTCATACCTACCTTGCCTAACCCTGGTCAGTGCTGAGCAGGACCCTTCACAGTGTGTTACTGCACTGTTAAACCCATATTAATAGATCTTGTTGACTGATAAATTATACTAGCTTGGGTGCCCGCATTAACATAGACCGATGGCCTTTAAAATCATAGACCTTTCTCATCCAGAGGTTTGCAGCACAGGCTTTAGTTAAGTCTAGTTTCTTTGCAAATATCCTTTAGAAAGTTAAAATTACGTCATCTGAAAAGAATCAGTATTGATAAAGGTAACCAACATTGAAGCTAACTGACGAGATTTTGAATATACCAGGTCAGTAATCAAGAGTCTGCAACTTTTACATAAATTCTTTCTCACACCTTAATCCTTGGGTGTAATAGAGAAAGTGAACCCTATGAGCGAGGCTCTTTCCTCCGTGCTGCAGCCAGGTGGGGATCACCCGGCAGGGCAGTCAGCATGTTGACTGCATGCTTCCAAGAGGGCACTAGAAACTGAAAGCTAGGTACGTGAAAAAATGTACTAATGGACAAACGGACAAAAACCATTCAGCTTCCAAAAAGAATGTAAATGCAGCAATCCCACCTTTCTGTCATTTTACAGCAAAAGAACAAATTAGTACAGACCAGTTTGGATTATACTTTTAGACTTTTAGTCAGTTCATTAGGTTGCCACACCAGTATATTGGAGAGGAGGATCACTGATACTTGCTGTCTCCCTCTTTCCAACCTTCCCCTTCTGAATTGTCTTCAGTCTCAGGAACAGCTTTGATTTAGGCCACACCTCAAACCTATCCTGTATCACTTAATTAATTCATCCTGTGACCAACATTTCAGTCAAGCACACAATAAAAAGTAGTAATTTCGCCATTAGTACTGTGCCTTGACTGAAACCAGAAGCACAGAATGTTTTCTGTGCTTTCTTCAAAGCATGAAGTTTTAAAAGACCTTAGACAGAATCTGGTATGTAAACACAAACAAAAATAGATACTTTCTACCAATGTGTGGGGTATGGAGAAACTAAGAAAGATCTCACTTTAAAAAAAACTGTTTTCCTTTGAAAGATAAAAGAGGAAGAATCCTCCCTCTCAGATAAAAGGCGGGGGGTGGGGCAGGGGGTTGTTGGAGAGCAAGAGGCTCTGAGAAACATTCTGGACAGCTACGTCCAGTATTCTAGTAACTGAAGAATTTTATTGCTGAAATTGTTTATGAAAGACAATTAATTATAAAACATACATTTGGTAAGTCAAAATGCTTTAATTCTGAAAGACAGAGATTGTGATAGCATCATATATACAAATGTATTTCCAGGATACCAGAAACATCAAATCTGCAATATTCCCAGAACATGCTGATCTGGATTTTTAATAATTATATGCTCAGTTCAATCCTTCTATCAGTATTTTGCTACCAGACTATAATACTGATCTCCACTGTATTTTAAGATGTACATGACTCATCTCCTTAACAGATTATAGTCTATATTCGTTGCCATAGCAGTCCAGTATATTATACTGAAAAATCCCGACTCAAGCACAAAAGAAAGCATCAAGCCATGCTTCCACTCATTTTGACATAAGAGAAGCCATTGCTAGTGCTGAGAAAAAAAAAAGGGGGGGGGCAAGGGGAGGGGACACGAGAAGGAACAAAAGGAAGAGGGGAAAAAAAAAAAAGAGGAAAATAAAAAAAAAAGGGGGGGCGGCCCGTGGAGGGGACACGAGAAGGAACAAAAGGAAGAGGGGAAAAAAAAAAAAGAGGAAAATAAAAAGAAAAGGGCAGTCCTGCCCTTCCCACTCTTCTCCCATCTCTGCAAACCCTGTGCTGCCCCTGAGATGGCACAAACGTTCATGAGATGGTGAGATAGCAGACTCCAGTTAAAACTATTCTAAGAATTAGTTTTAAGCTGAACTGAGTCAGGGAACTAATCATTGAGAAAGCACGCAAACAGCTGTCGCAGCCTAAGAGCGAGAGCGGGCATAAAGAACAGGAATGAAGCAACCGCATCAGCCAAAAGTCAGAAGCTGTTGAGTACTAAGGTACAACTAACCCCCTTGCAGCAAAGCACAGCTAAAGGCACAGCAAAGACTCAGTGATGATCTCCTTAGGGAAAAAAAATCACTACTTACCAACTAGCATCTCAAAAAGGAAAACTCCTACAGACCACCAGTCACATTCCCGTCCATAATAACCATCACCCCCTTGCGATTTCAAGACTTCAGGCGATATGTAGTCGGGGGTCCCCACAGCTGTATCGCAGCGCACCATCCCTGTCTGTGCAACAGTAAGAATTCACACAGCTCAATCAAAAATACTTTGGAGTCTTTAAGCAATTTATCTATTAGTAGACCAGGAAAACATACAAAATACAGCTCAAAATAACTGGTTAGAGGAATTGTTCCAAAGATTCTATTTTCTACTCCAGAAATAAAATGGCCTGAAATGACAATTTCTGGTAACATGCTCTCCTCCCCTGCCTACTCCATAGCATTTTTTCTTTTTTACCTCTTTCAAAAATTGACAATTTTATTATTTTTACTATCAGTTTAAGTATGAAGCTACACACTGTATCAGACTGCTCCTTTATCTCACTGTATTCGGGGATAAACTTCAGAATAATTTTGACAAGCTATGAGTTTTAGGCCCTACATAGCAGGTACATAACAGTTTTGTCTAATTCAGACAATAAATCAAGTTATAGGTAAAATTTTCTGATCACACCTTTTTATTTAAAGATAAGGAAAAAATAAAAGGAAAAGCTATTTTCAAAGAATAGCAAGTTTTTTTTTAAAAAAAGCCTGATTTTTATTAATATATTAATACAGCTGTATTAATAAATCTTTCTTCATCCTCTTTGCTTCACACTGAGAGACTAAAAAAGCAGGGGCTACATGATGCAGAAACATCATCATGCTGGGTCAGACTTACAAGCCTTGTTTCCTTTAATCAAATTCACTGCATTCATTCCAGAGACCAGGTGAATGAATGAAAGAAATCCTGGATGAAGTTAGAGAAGTATGAAAAATACATGCATCTTTCAATCTGTCTCTCCACCTGAAATCTTTTCTAAGTCATCTTACAAACTTCTTTGTGCATTTTGCCATCATCATGAATGACAATATATATTAATTCTGAATATTAATACAGAATATTAGTAGCAACAACTAGAGTAAAAACACGTATTTAAAGAAAGGAACCGAAACATTTTGCTTTGGGAATTGTACTGACGTAAAAATTAGACACCAAATTACATAGAAGAATACAGATAAACACATTTTAACACTGGGAAATAAACTAAAGCTGAAAGGCTCCAGAAATCTGAAGTTGACAACATTCAAAAATATAACGGGCACATGGGAGGAACCATGATTTGAAAATCCTGCTTGCAGCAGCACTCTGCACACAAACCTACAGATCTTCTCTGAAGCTTAAGCCCCTTTTTGCTTTGAGCACTGGGGGAATTGCTCTGGACTCATGAGATTCTGCTGATCTAGTATGACTGTGGCACCTTAATAAGGCCTCCAGCACAGATGTATGTCTATCTCTCCCTTATCCAAATGCAAAATTAGAACAAGGGAAAGTCTGAATCTTCATTCAGTGAGGACTGGCTCAAGCCACCTGAAAACCGACCTGGCTAAGAAGCTTCTTTAAAACCAAAGTCACCAAAACAGTTCTGAAAGGTTTCTCTGAATATTGCAGCTTCAGTCACAGACTCATCACCTCAACACCTAAGCACTTAATAACACCCCATTTCCCATTCCTCTATAATTAATAGACCAAAACAAGAATATTTTTAAATATTAAATGTTATTCATAAAATTTAATTAACTACTAATATTCATAATATTTAATATTAATACTTAATGGTAATTTTAAAACTTTCAAATATGTAATACATGTTGACATTTTATGAAGCCTTATGCAAATAAAGTGAAGGTTGTGCCAAAAAAGCGCCAGCCCTAGCCAAGTCTGATGGCTGGTATGTAGCAACAAGGGAAGTTCTTTTAAATGACATTACAGATGCTAAAGAACTCCAGGTAACAACGCCGTAAGTTTTCACACAAGATGTCAAATAATTGAACAGTAAACCAAAAAATATTTCTCTAGCTAAAAGGGCCCAGTGTGCTAACGTTAGTTTTAAATGCACTGTATCTCTCTGAAGCACATGGAGTTGGTTGTACTTACTCCCTACAAAACTCTCCACCTTCTGCCTCAGGAACAAACCTAAAAAAAGCATTCACAGAATCACAGAACAGCATGGGTTGGCAGGGACCTTGAGGTTCACCTGGCCCAACCTGTTGTGGAAAAGGGAGCCTAGATGAGATAATCTAGCACCCTGTCTGCTCGCATCTTAAAAATGTCTAGCGATGGGGATTCTACCATGTCCCTGGGGAGGCTGGTCCATTACCACCTGAATACAATATTCTCAGATTCCTGTTTCTCTCATTTTCTCACTCTCTGTATATATTTTTAAGTACTGGGTACTCTTAACACCACAGTCAGACTAGCTTCTGTGATCTCTGGCATCAAAGCCAAATAAACAGGCAAGTCCCTCTGTGCAGTACTTGGCATCCTGACAGACCCTACATTGTGCACAATGACTTCTGCCTTCTGTACTTCAGCATCTGAAGAAATCTAAAGGGTGCTGTTTTCTCTGGACCAAGTGTTATTCCTGTGTTTCAAACACTAAGTCTCTGTTTTATACCTGGGTAACACTACAGCAGTTCTCCTACAATGCTTCCTTTCAGGAGCCTCAGGTCGGTGTTTTACCTGAGGCTTTTCTCATCACCTCAAAAGATGACAGTGGAACTCATCTCCTGCAGTGAGAGATGTGCAGTGCAAAGTTTTAAAGAAAGGCTGTGAAGGAGATACAGCATGTTCTCACAGCTTATGACGACTTGGTGGTGAGGCCGTAGTGTTTCTTAGAATCATTCAGAATTATTATATCACTGAAGACAAGGTAGTTCAGTTTTCATCCTCAGAAGGATCTCCATCAGGCCTGAATGACTCAGTGTCTTGTAACAAAAGGCTGAGAATCAGGCTTTTACTCCCTCATGAAGTTCTTTCCAGTGTTTGTGTGGAAACACTACCATAGCTCAGATCAGGTGTTAACACCACACCCAAGCTTGTGTACTGCAGTGTACTGCAGACAATGAACTGAAACAAGAAGGATCCAGTAGAGTCTTAGACAAGCTTCAGTGAGAAATAAGCTGAGTTCTAAAAAGAGGAACACATTCCTCCTTTCAACTAAACTCCCTGAGCTGAGACAGTAATTCCAAATGGTAAACATCCCTTCTTTCAGTCACATCTCTTTTCAACAGTCACCCTTTAAACACAGGCTCTTCTGAAAGCACAAGATAGCATTAAATATTCAGCCCAGCAACACCAGAAGTTCCTGGCTCTACGATACCTACTGATGCCCAGCTACTGCCTAGTTTCCTTCAGAAAACCTGCAGATTAGAGTTTGATGAAAACTGCCCTGGGCTACCATATTATACCTAAATACCAAAAGAGACCACAATTCCTACTAAACCTTTGAGACCAACTCCAAGGAGAGTTACAGAATTACAGAAATAATCTCCTAGTTGAAGATTTCTAAAAAAGAAAAAGAACACAAAAAAATCAATCACACCCCCCCACACACACACGGCCCTGCCCAAACCATCACAACTGAGTGACGTAAACAGGTCCATTCTTCTATGTTGGAAAAATTCATTAAAACACTTAGCAATTCTTTTCACATATGGGCAGGGAGAAATACTGCTGCAAGTGTCAGGACTGGCCTGGAAGAATTAATAGGACACTGACTTCAATTCCACAGCAAGGGTCAAAAAAGTCTCTCACCAAATTGCAGCAGGATTTTCGTGGGCTCTTAACAGCATAAGGAACACGCTAATGTGCACAACTGCTAAAAGAACTCCAAATCAGAAAAAAATAAGTAAGTATTGGGGAAGCATATATTTTCTAGAAATCATCAGGCTGACACCAATATTATATTTACACAGCTGGGATGTGTTCATGTTTTGCAAGAAGTAGCATGAGATTTGGAGACAATCCAGAACCTCTCAACTTCTAAAGCTTCCTGTATAAAAAATTTTTGTCATTCCACTGAGTCTGAGAAACATGAAGAACTCAAAATGTAATCTGTTAAAAAATTAACTTCTTTACGAGATCACTGGTTCATGGAAAATGCCCAGCCCAAACTGGAGTTAACTATAACTCTTTACAGGAAATGTGCCTGCACTTCTTACATTTATAATATGATCGACCTCACTTTAGTATTCCCTTCTTTCAACAACAACCACCGAACACAAAACAGGAAAAAAAAAAAAGGATATCCATTTTCAGGATCCCTAAAATAGCATAAAGGGTTGCCTTTTTTTTTTTTGGTAGATTTTTGAACTTTTTGGTGCTTCTTTAATTGTCACTCCTGATTAACATCAGATTCCCTTAAAATCTCCAGCCTATTGGCTCAAAACCAAGATTAACCTCTTTTAAGGAGTAAATTACGAGATCAAGTACTACTTTTGATTTTTTCAATTAAAGTAGAAGCTGTCCCCTAAAATATAGGCAAATAAATCATCAAAGTGGAAGTAAACAATCCATCTGCCTTTAGAACAACTACGATATCCGCAAAACTAAACAGACTACTGAACCTCAATAAACAGCTGTAGTTTTTCAATGAGTATATTGTCACAGGAAAGAAAAAAAACTCCCAACCAGAGTTGCTACTTCTAGATACAAGTAAAGAGACATTAACTTAATGATGCAAATACAAATTAAGTAGATTGCAGAGATTATACCAAGCACTGCCTAAACAATACAGGAAAAAACCTAACCCATTAAAGCAAATAAGCTTAAAAGGACCAACCTTGCCAACATTAATAGAGAAACCTTTGAAAGGCCAGGCAAATCATAAGGCACATTCATACAGTTTTTTTAGACTCTGTTCTATTTTTTCACAGGAAGAACATATTGTGCAAATTACAGCATAACATTGTCTGTTCAGGTAAGATTTTAGAAGTGTAAACTACAAAAGGTAGCTTTAAGTTTCCTTTAATAATATAAAGTATTACATGTTGTTAAAAATAAAATATTCTTACACAATCTCATTAGACAACTGTGTATTGGGCTGTACATGGTAAAATCTGGATAATTAAAATGTATGATATTTTCAGAAATAGCTAACATAATTTTTAATCAATATACCACATATAACTGCTGCCTTACTGTGACCTCGTTTTAAAGACCACTAGAGGATGCTATGAGAACAGACACAGTAAAAAACCACCCAAACACAGGGACTTTATCTTGCCTATAAAATAATTTCATTTACAGAAAAATGTCAGTTTATGAACTGCTCCAAGGTTCCTATGTTGAAACTAGGAGTTGTCTCATAAGCTTTTCAGACATTTGGCAAAAAAAACGAACCTCAAAAATTCATAAACACACATGCTTTCAAAAATAACAAAAAGTAAGTTTACATCGTTCTTCCATGGGCCAAAACAGTTTATTATAGACAAGGTTACACTTGTATTTAAAACTAGGAGACAAAGAACAGCTTTCCAACCAAGTAATGAAACCATCTGATGAATATTCCTTTGGGTATTATAAGAAAATATTCATAAGAAAATAATCTTAGAATTACAGTTTTAAAGATGATAAATTATTCAGTTGGGTACTTACTTCATCCATTTTCATGCACGTGCCAAAATCTGCCAGCTTCAGATGCCCGTATTTATCCAAAAGCATATTGTCAGGCTTCACATCTCTGTGTATCAAGCCCATGGAGTGAATTGCATCAAGAGCAAGAACAACTTCAGCTGTATAGAACTTGGCCCATTTCTCAGGCACATCGTAATTGCTCATAAGGTTTACAAGATCTCCTCCTGGCATGTATTCCATTACCATGTACAAGTATTTGTCATCTTGAAAGGCACAAAAGAGCTGCAACAGTAAAAAACAAAGCACAGGAAAAAGGCGCAATTACTTTTCAGAGACAGCTAGGAAAAAAGAATAAAGCACTTCATCCCGAAGCTTCATTAAACAAGTTTTCAAGATTGATGTAAAGTAACTGTATTTTTTATATTTCGGTAATCATTTTTTCCATTATGACAGTACCTTGAAATTTACTGAACATCAAAGCATCACGTTTTTATTTTTAAGAAAGTGAAAAAGATTTCCGGATTATTTTAGTAGTTATTTAGTAGTATGAGCTTCCATATATCCATGTTTCTTGGCATTAAAAGGTATCCACTGAGTCAAAATGCAAAATATCAAATCTGAGAAAGGGAGCATCATGTATTAATTTTCAAATAGTTCTGCAGTGAATACCATCTTAGACTTTTTCCAAATTTTGTATATTATAAATCTCCTTATCTCTGTACTTATTTACAGAAAAAAACCCCACTCATCGTTACTCATTTTTGTCCTAAATCATCAACACTTACATTGAAATAAGAAAAAAAAAAAATGTTCCTGAAGACAACTATAACACAAAACAAAGAATTTATCCTTAAAAATCAAGTAACAGTCTGACATAGGTTGCAGCTAGTATGTTTCTTACTGCTATGATAGTGAAAGTAAGTTTAGTCTCTTTAAAACCTTTTTCAGACCTAGAGTGCTGAAGTTTTAGCGATTTTACCCAGCAATCACCAGGCCTGAAAATTGCCTAAACCAGCAAGAAGCATTACTATCAAATGTTCAATGGCTGGTGTGGAAAAGTCTCTGAAAGTCTCTCACCTTATTTCTCAGGGAATACTGCCCCTTTTCATTAAAAACATCATTCACACCTTTAATGTATTCATACAAAATTTAAAGGCAATTGAAAAAGAGGATGTGTGGAAAGGAAGAAATCAAAACCAGCGAATTTTTGGAGGATGAAGAACCATGAATGGCAGGAACATTATTAAGGAGATTGTAAATTAAAATTTATTGTATACTAGTGACAGAAGACCTCTATTATACACACATAATTTAATACATAAATATTGCACTGTATTTGTTTTCACAAAAGGATAATATATACAATATAATATAATAATGAATTTGGTCATTAAAATCTAAATTATAATCAAAAAAGTCTCTGTATTCTCAAGTGAAGATATTAACATAACACAATAGTAAATATCAAAACTGTGCCTTTATACAGCACTTTTCTTACTGTCCTCAAGAGATTTCATTTAAAAAAAATTACCTAGGGCTCTGGTTTCACTTGTTTTTCACATAAAAAAAAGACAACACAGAAAAGTAGCACTCTGATCTGTTCCAGTTTCTAACTCAGAACAGGACCTACATTTTCTTAAAACCAGCTCGCTATCCCATCCAACTGGACCACATTACCTAAATATATCACACTAATACACTTCATCAGAGAAGACACAATTGCAGCTACTATTCATTTACTATTGACAAATGCGCACACACATTTATACCATGCTTGTTAGGCTTTCCTTTGAAAATTGAGTGTCATATATTTCTCATTGCTTTATGTGAAAAATAAAACTAAATTCAGAAACTACTGTCATTAGAACAAAACCAAAGAACTATATAAAAATTAATCTATTCCCCTTGTAAAAGCTTTCTTGCATACATGAGGTGAAGTGTTATGGGGAATACATGGAAAGCTTAAGGCCAGTCTTTACTTATTAAATACAGAAGCATGGGAGAGCATTTAAATGTATTAATTATTTAACAGATGAAGTATGAACAATTTCTCTAGGCATATGCTTTCATTACTCAATTTATTAATTGGTGTAATTTACCAGTTACAACAAACTGTAATATTAAATACTACCTCTTCCTAAAGGCGTAATTCATTTTACAAACATGATGATGATACGTCATGAGACAGCTACAAGCAACACTGTTCAAGATCAGCTGAAGGAGTCAGCTCTCCAATAGTTGGATATTAATTCTGAGTGGAGATGGAGTAACTGACCACTAAACAGAAGATGGTTTCAAGCAAACCACTGCCACAACCTCCTGCCTTGCAGGAGAACAGGAGTGGACAGTCATCCATCTACCAAATCGCAGCTGAAATGAAACACTCGTAGTATCAAGTGCCTGTGATCAACTGGCAACTGATGATAAGGAAAGACTGGAAGTAACATTGACATTTGTTTCTATATTTCTATACAGAATTTCTCTTAGTTGAAAAGACAACCTCCCTATTATTGCAAATAATTATGTGGATAATTCAAAAATCTGTTTAATGATGCATTTGTAATGACTAAAATGTAAATCAGTCTACTTTCTAACACAGTCAAATACATGAAACTCAGTGAAATTGCTGAAAATACATATCTTTAAAAAGTAAAATCTAAACCTAAGCCAAGATTTTAGACTTATATTCAAAACCAGCTTAAGACTGGGAAAGATTTATGGCTTTATTACCTCACCTTTACATATCTTCCTTACCTGAACCACCCAGGGACTGTTGGCAAAGGCCATGATATCCCTTTCTTCCCAGAAAAAGGCTGAATCTGATCTCTTGATCATCTCAAATTTACTAAGTAGCTTCATTGCATAAACTTTCTGCGTCAATTTATGGCGAACCTGTTGTTTAAAAAGAAGAAAAACAACTTTTTTTTAAAATAGTGTAAAAATATTGAATACCAGCATGGTGTATTTTTCCTGTGTGCAAACTACTTTCTGGGATGCGATGCCTCTGGGTCTTCATAAAATCAATTTTACAGACAGTAAGGATTTGAGAGCTTCCAAACCTGGAAAGAAAAAAAACTAACTGCTGCTCCAAAAACATACAGGAGGGGTGGAACAAAAAGGGTGCCAAATGAAGGAACTTGGCACACCAAAACTCAGAAAAGTACCATCCTTCCCTAATGAACTGGACTGCTCTTAACATTTTCTGAGTGAACATGCCTAACTCAAATCACTCAGAACACTAAAAAAGAAAATTATTCTGCTTGTCTATTCCCCTTTCAAAAGTTCCACATGTAAAGAAAAATAAAATGCAATTCTGCTTTTCTTATTCTGAATGCTATCTATCCATTGCATTAATTCATGTTAGAAAGTCTGCAAGCAGTCCACTTCAGTCTCTTCCACTTTTTGCTTTTTACAGAAAACATTTATTTCCTTATTTATTTTCAGAAGTAGTTCTTAAATTCAGTTTAAATGGTGTAAAATTAATAATATAAATCTTGCTGGAACACTGAAGTAAAAACTTTAATGACAAAATCTGCAAATATTTGGGAAAAATTCATCTGAATACGGACATGAAAGTACATGACTATAAGGTCATTACTCTGTTGATGAAGCAACATCAGATTTATGCTACTTTATGAAACAACTACTAAAGGACCAGTTTAACATTCTTGAGTGTTCCTTGCAGAAATCAAGGTGAGAAGTATTCATCTGTAAGGTGTCTGAGTCAGTAGAACAAAAAAAAGAAATTAACTGCATCTTAAGTTTCTGCATATTTTCTTCACATTAACATAAAAAATTTCAGTGGACTAATTTGTGAAATCAGAACGAGAAGGTTATGATTTTCTGGAGCATTTAAAAACCTCACATTTAGTAAAATCAACCATATCCCCAACCTCTTAGTTTTACATAATGTCGGAGTTTAATTACACTGTTTTAAAGAATGTTTAATAGACTCTTTTCCTGACAGCTGTAAGCATTTTAGGTCCATTATGTTTGCAGAGCAAAGCTTCAGAGAGGCACCTATTTGGTCTAAAATTTGAAAGCGTCAGTTTCCTACAAACATTAATGTTACTCAAGTCAACAGGAAAGATCTCTAAAAACAGGAGAAGCATCAGGTGGGGAGTGAGGGCAGAATCTTGAAAAGAATGAAAACACGAACAAAACCAGGATTATTTATGAACTTACTGTTCATTAAATTGGGGCTTTTTGCTCTCAAGAAATAGGTAAAAAAGTTTTGGGATTAGTATCTTGCGTGGTTTAATGCTAACCAACAGCCTTCTGTATAGCTAGATCAAAAAACCTCCAACCACACACCAAAACAGAAACACATTGTCTACCTGCATTAATAACCCTACAAGCATGTATATTTCAAGGCATTATCAGTTAACTAGCTAGTGAAGGTGTCCTAAAATAGGATTTTGAAAACCACCTCCTTTCCACACGGGGTTGTTGACAATGACTTGCTGGTACACCACAAACTACACTCCATGAAGCAGAGCTCTTGTAATTCTGCTCTAAACCAGAAGAAACACAAAGACCAGCCACCTCAATAAGATACTGTTAAACTGAAGACGCATTTTCTGCGGAAGTTCACATAAAGCTCTGAAACGTGTTTAGTAGATGACAATTCCTGAAGTCATTGTGTACTCTTGCCTGGGTGTAGTTAATATAGCCCCCTTCATTTACAAGAATAACTGTCTCCCACTACTTGGAAAAAAAGATTCTCAAGAAGTCAGCAGAGCCTGAAGCAAGCTCAGGCACAGGAGAAACAAAGTCAACAGGGTAAGGGGACCAGAAATAACAGCCTGTGCACCTCTCTAAGGTGGTGCCAAGAGGTTATTAGTTGGCTAAATTATTTATCTGTAAAATTTCAAGGCAGGTTCATTCTCTGTACAAAAATAAAGGAATCAAAGCAACAACTAGCACATTGGCACAACCAAAGGCTGTGTCTTGGCATGCCTTACAGGTGAGCAAACCTGCCGGTGATACTGCTCGTTATATCACCAGCCACCACAGCCCCTGGAGACAGCCTATTTAGCTGCTAGCTACTGTGCTCTTTACCCAGAGCTATATTTGTACGTACGTATATTGGCTCATAGAGCAGATTATTCATGTATTAAACTGTCATGATGTTTCAATTTCTTCCAACTGTTTAAATGAACTGCCAAATTTAAACTGCAGCTCACCAGAGTAACTCTCAAAATAGGTAGGAAAATCCCTTCGTGCCATCGCCACTGAGTAACACAACCTCGTTTAACTTAGAAAATCGATTAAGAAGTAAGAATTTCCCTCTATTCTGCTTCATCAGTCTAAGACTTTCAAGAATCAAGTACACACAAAATGCACCCATAATTTCTACAGCATTCACATCAGAAGACAACCTGAAGGCAAAGAAAATAGCATAACCGTTTCAAATTATCATTGATAACAGTACCATCTCTTTAGTGACAAAATAAAATGAAGATCCTCAAGCAGAGTTGTGATATGAACTCTAAGGTTTGAAATCATCACAAATATCCTATAATACTTATAAGAGCCATAAGATATCACTACAGATACAGTACAGTACAGATACCAAAGTTCACCTTGTGACAAATTTTCAGGTGATAGACCATGACTGCTTTAACTTGCATTACTACAGAAGCGCAGATCAGCAGTGGCTGGGAAACAAAACCTCATAAACAAAGCACTTAACGGAAAAAACTAAACCAGCCCCAGTTTACACCAGCCATGAGCACAGCAGGTTTGTAACACTAAAAAATTACACAGCAAAGACCATCAACCAGACCATCCTTTACTATCCAAATATAAGAAAGTCAGCCTGGGCTTTAGTTTTCTATTCCAGTACACAATCAAGTCAGTCTACTGTGTCACTGAAGCGTTACAGTACTTCGTGATTAGAGCTGGGAGAAGGAATTATTTCAAACCAATAGGATTTTCCCCCAAGTGAAAACAAACAAGAGGTACTGAGGAAGTGCTTTCATAAATTACTGTTTCTGCAGAAACCACAAGTAATGTATTAATTAAGCACCATAATTCAATTTTGCTGTCTGTCCTAGACACCAGCCACTTTTATTTGTGGCACTGCATAAGAGAAGAAGTGATCTGGCAGCTGGCAATTACTCAGCTTTCCCCACCACTACAGACCCAGCAAAGCCAGAGGCCAGAGCTCAAGAACAGAGTTTAATACTTCTGGAGTTACGAGGAAACTGGTTTTGCACCAAAGTCAGATGCCTACAACAGAGTCATCTGGTCTCTCTTTACTGGACTGAATTTTTTAAACTGGGGTGGGAGAGAGGGGAGAAGAGCGAGGCTTTTTTTTTAAAAAAAATCTAGCCATAAGACACAACAGTAAAGAATGTGTTTTCCTTTCTTGCTAGAATCTGGAAAGCTGATCTCTCCACACCACTTCTTTCACGAGAAAATGCTATATTGCAGCAGAAAGCTTGGGGAAACAAAATTAAATGAAGGCAGTCATAGTTGACTATTTTACCCTGTATATTAAGACACTTGGTTTTTTGGCTTGTTACACTTAACTATTAAACATATTTTAAAAATATTTATGCTACAAATATTTATGGACAACAGCAACACATTGATAGCATAACATTCATGAATTCAACCCGTGTACTTCTTCATGTTTTATTTATGGTTCTTTCTGTGTTTAGCCCTCACTGAAGCAAATCTCTATTTTGATCACAGAATGTGTTGCAAAATATTTGGATTACTGCAAATCCGTCATCTGCAAATGTGGTATTAACATTTTGAATGGAGTAGAAATAGATACAGCTTAGCTCAATAGTTTAAACTTGTATCATACCTTGTGAGGCAAAAAATGTAGGTATGTATGCCCTCATCACAGGCTAATATTAGTTCAGATCTACTGTTGTATTTATTAACTCATGGCTTTTAAGCTGTAAGACTGCAGAACATAATGATTTCTACTTATATTTTTACATTTCAGAAAAAGAGTGTTCTTTTAAATTTGCATGGAGTACAGAAGAGCTCTGTATGAACACATCAAAGTTCCTTGCCAGTACGAAGCATTCTTAACTTTAAGCCTTTCAAGACCCAAATTATTTAAAGAATAAAAAAAGCCTTAACAACAACAACAAAAACCTACCATAATTTTATGACCAAGTTACTATGCGTTCTGCCATCATATTATAATGAAAATGCAAAAGAGAAGTTTGTCTACCGACTCCGCAAACTACCTAATTGGGGTCCATACAATATGCAACATTATCTCCACTTCACAATTTAAATTGTGCATGACGCAGTGAATTAAGGAAAAGAAGTTTCCATTCTAAGCCAGCACAAATTAGGAACTTATATTTGAAATCGAATGTTAAAAACAAAATTATTTAGAAATCCCCTCAAGTTCTCTGAAATATACGAATAAAACATAGTATTTTGATTTTTGAAGCACATTAAAAATAAAATTCTCTCAGATGCTTCCAGCAAATCATCATGTGCTTTTTTTGGATGTCATACTGGCTTCTGTTACTGGGATACTCTTTTTCATTTCCCCCATGAAAAAGGACAAGGAACTCTGCCCCTTACAACTTGATTCTGACTTCCCATGCAAGTACATGAAAAAGGAGCATCTCTATCAGCTACTATAAGCGGATATATAATGATAAAAATGTCTAATAAAAGACTTAAAAATAAACCATTTATCATGACTGTCAGTGAAAAGACAGAGAGTAGACTGCTTTCTTACAAAGCTCCCTGCAGCAGCTCCTTCTCAAATAAGTACAGTTCTGCTGAAGGTTTTGGTTTTGTTTTTAATCTCTTGCCAGCAAGGATATAAAATCATATAAATATTAATCCTTTAAAGTCTTATTAAAATACAGGGATCTTTAGAAATACTCCTCCTCATAAACTCTTCAGGATAAAAACGAAGTGCGAATGACCCAGAAAGATAAAGGGAAGCGCAAACTACATTCTCATATTGCCACATGAAGTTGCCTTAAAAAATGACATAAATGAATAAAAATTACCAATTAAATGCTATTACCTGCCACATGAATTACCAATAAGCCACACAAACAGTGTTAGGCTAGTCGCAGGGGTTTTCTCCCCCAGTTCCAACTGATTTCACCAATGCTAATATGGAAAATACAAATAATTTTATAAATGGATAACATATTTACTGCCATTACGTGCTGTGTACCTCTGATAAGCACTTCAGAGCTAAGATCTTGCCACATTCCTTAACAAAACTGAGACACCTTTGTTTTTTCCAAAAATTGTTTTACAAGACAGTATGATTTTCCAGCTTCCTAGTGCAAAATTAGCACAGAACAGTAAAATGTCAGTTCCATGGCAAAAGGAATAAGCAAAAGAGCAAGTAGTATTATCTTGTGGTAACAAGGTAACAAGCTTCAGTTGCTGCACATCAGTTGCTCCCCTCTCCATTGACTTACTTCACATCTCTATTCCTCTAAAAACATTTACACAGAAAATTACGGATCACTTGGGGACAGCTGCCAGCCAGCTCATGATAACTTGTCCCTGGTGTGGTGCTTACATCCATGGCTTATTTCAAAACTGACGTATCAATCCATCTTACACATATATTCACGTTTTTGTGCTATTTAGCACTCAGTATGATGTGCAAGTCCAGGAAAAATCAAAATTACATGAAAAGCAGACTATACATGATACACTAAGTTACTTCTTGTATTTTGATTGCCTTTTCTTTTTTAAATAGAATTTCTCTGCAATATAAATTTACCAAGTAATCCCATTCTTACATTAGATGTTATACAGGATGCAATGTTGAAAATGTTAAATCTCAATGTTAGGAAAAGAGTCTGAAAAAAATCTTACTTGAGTCAGAGCAGTTAAACACAATGCAAGCATCAAAATTATAACACTAAAACAAAATTTTTTTGTTGTACTATTAGCTTGCTTTTTCATAGGAAGGTTTCAAATATTATTATACAGTGACGGTGGCGGCTAAAAAATTTCAGAATTGCCATGCACTGCCTTTTCCATTTTGACCAAAGAATAGCAAACTTGTTTCCCAAGTCCTTCCCTTCCAATCCATCATGTTTTAAACTCAAATGTACTGTTTACTAAGCACAGAAATGACATCATGATACAATGAAAATAAGTTATTCTTTATAACAGTGTATTTTTAGATATAAAGCATGCAACACTGAGTAAGGTTTTGGCTAGAGCCATAAATCTGTCTAATCATGAAATCATTACATTCTTACCAGCTGCACTTCTCCGAAAGCCCCTCTTCCAATCACCTTAACAACATCATAGTCTTCAGCTTTCATTTGTAAAGCTCGGATTTTTTCCACAATCTTCTCATCTAGAACAAATCAAATAAAAGGTGTGATAATCCATGCATTAACGGAGTACAAGCATTTTCTCTACTATTTTTCATTTAGAGTCAAAATAAGCTATTTTAATTTAAATTTTTAGAGCCTTCTTGAAATCTGCAGTCACTATTACTATTGCCTTTCCTTATTGTCTGGAAATCTTTTTAACCATTTACCTTTTCCTGTAACAACTGAAACATCTTTTGGACTTTGCTGACTCTTATTTCACACCTCTAATAATCATTCACAAACTTACAGGAAGACTCTAATAATGAAAAGGACCACAGATACCTATCTTGAATTTTCAGGTAATTATTTGTTGCCACTTGTTCTGCTGCCAGGATCCACTGACACTCCACTGATAACACAGGACTGTGAAGTACCTGATACACGCAAACCTGCTGCAGGTACAACCTGCTCCTACAGACCTGGAGGGTGGCAACAGCAGTCAAACGGCGAGGAATGCAACGCAGTAACCTTCGTGTATGACTTCAGATCCACTCATTCATTCCATACAAAATATTAATTCAAGTTTATGTATGTCTATGTAACCGATGGCCATCTCAAAGAGCTTTTTAGTGTTCACTGCGTGTGTAATTCTACGCTTTATAAAATCAGGTCTACAGTGCTCTGTTCAAGTACCCTCTGGTGCAATATTCTGCAGATAAGCTCTGTCAGTATTTTTCTTGATGGCAGTTGTGGGAATTTGTATGAGAAACCACTGCAATTCTGACCTCTGACAAGTTCTAAAAACATGCAAGATCCTAGACTTTTAAAATTTGTAAATGTAGCATGCTAGTGATCACGTTCCTGGCCAAATGCGTTTTAAAAATCTTTTCTTATTACAGGGACAAAAGATAACGGGAGCAACGAATGGACTCCATAATACTGGAGCTAATCTTTCTTAAGTGACAGGCTTTGACACTGCCCCCACACATGCTCAGAGGAAGAACAAAGTAAAACAGGTTGGCTGGAGCAAGACCTCTACCAGAGAAGAGTATGAAATCGCATGAAAAGCTGTGGATGCTTATATGCAGAGAGGAGTAAAGTTGTATATTGCAAGAACCATGTCTAGGGTCAAAGACTATGTAATTTGATCCCAAAAAAGGCATTAAAGGGGATCTCACAACTGAATACAGGGGGGAAAAAAAAAGATCAGAGAGACAGTTAATTCAGCATGACATTAAAGATTATATTGTTAGCAGGGAGTTAATGATAATGAAGAGCTAGCAAATAGTTTAACCATTCCTACATCTTCATGAAGAGCAACTTGGCAGGCTGCAAGCAATCCAGGAGATGCCTGACCACCAACAACATTTCTTCTAACCCAAGAGAGCAACAAGCCCAATCAGGAAGACACTCTGATCTATTACTCACAAACAAGAAAGAATTGGCCAGAGGTGACAAAGTCTGTGGCAGCCTTGGCTAAAGTAATCGTGATATGGTGGAATTTAAGACCATAAGAGAACTGAGGAAGGAAAATAGCAGACCTTGGACCTCAAGAGAACAGACTACAGCTTGTTCAGAGAACTCACTGGTAGGATTCTGTGGGAAGCTGCTGTGGAGGGTAGAAGAGTGGGCTGATCTTCAAAGATAACATAGATGACATGTTTATAGCACAAGAACAGTCTGATCTAGTTAGCTAGAAATCAAGCAGGCACGGCAGAGAGCCAGTTCGGCTGAGTGGGCAACTCTGCCTCAAATCAAGCACAAGTGAAGGCTTGTAATATGGAAACAGGGAT
>NW_010421807.1:5463-12496 GCF_000710305.1 Buceros rhinoceros silvestris | reverse complement strand
TACCTCAAATCAAGCACAAGTGAAGGATAGAAATATGGAAACAGGGATGGGATACCCATCAGGAATCTCCCAAGTATACAAGGATGGAATTGGGAAAGACAAGCTCAGCTGGAATTGAAACTAGACAGGTTTATGAAGGGAAACAAAAGCCTTTATAAATACATTGGCAATGAAAGAAAGAATGAGGCTAACGTGCGCCTGCTGCTCTCAGTGGGGTAGGGGATCTAGTGCCAAGTGACATGGAGAAGATCAAGGTACTGAATGCTTTTTTGCCTCAGACTTCACTGGCAAGCTCTGCTCACAGGCCTCCCAGCTCCCCAAAGTTAACAGCAGAGTATGGAGCAGTGAAGTATTACTGTAGAGGAAGTCAGAGTTAAGACCCAATAAAGCAAACTTGATGTACACCAGGCCAAGAGATGACACAGGATGCATTTCAGTGTGCTGAAGGTGCCAACCAACAGCATCACCAGGCTGTTCCCTATCACCTTTGAATCATCATGGCAACTTGGGGAGGCTCCTGATGACTGGTTAAGGACAAAAGTCATGTCTATGTTCTAAAAGAACTACAAGGAGGATCCAGAAAGCTACAGGCTGGAACAGCAGCGTAAACTCACTGCCCATGAAGCGAATTCTTTTGGAATCCCCCTTCAAACATCTGATGGACAGGAAAGGATGGGAATAGCCAGAACGGATCTAAAAAGGACAAACTGTGTTTGTTTAATCTGATTGCCTTCCATGACGAAATGTCTGTCTTAGTGGACAAGGACAAAGGTACACATTTCCTTTCCTCAACTGTAGCATGACTTTCATGCATCTCAAAATATCTTTGTAGTCAAACCAGGCCAACATGGGTTTCAGAGAAATTACAAGGTGCGCAGAGTCAAGTTCAGAGCTCCAAGTTGCTAACACTGGAAGGCAGGGCTGCTCCTGAAAGGGACCCAGATAGGGTGGGTAAATAAGCTGACAGTACAAAGTTCAACAATGACAAATGCAGAGTCCTGTAGCTGGGATGGAACAACTCCACACAGCGGTACACGATGGCACTCACCAGCTAGAAGGAACTTTGAGAAAGAGGACCTGAGAGACCTGGTGGACAACACAATGAACAAAGAGGAACAAGCAGCCAGCTTGTGCACTGACTGCATACAAGGAAGCACTGGTAAACACATAGCAAGTAGGTTGAGTAGTGATTTTTTTTCCCTTTGCCACTTGTGAGACCACATCTGGAATGCTGTGCCTACCTTTGGGCTCCTCAGTGCAAGAAATACAACAAAATGTTCCCTAGATTAATGGAAGGTGACCAAAATGCTTAGAGAGCAGGACATGATGCTCATAGACAAGCTGAGAGACTGGAATTGTTCAGCTTAGGAAGGTTAAGTGGTCGGGCTCAACAGAAGTTGAAAGAAGGTTTTACTACAAAGAGGTGCGAAGTGAAAGGACAAGAGGTAACAGACAAGTTGGAACACCAGAAATCCTACTTTGCAGGAAAAGAATCCCTAGAACTGGGGCTCATTCTGTGAATTCTGGGGTTCATCCAGTAGACACTCTGGTGGATCTGCAAAACCTTCATCTTTGGAAACTTTTAAAATTCAACTACACAAGGACCTGAACAACCTAATCTAACATCAAAAGTGGTTTTGCTTTGAGCAAACAGTTCAGTAAGTTGACCTCCAGAAGTCCTTCCTAACCTGTGGAAGACAAAAATGCAACTAAAACTTTTTCTGAGGAAAAGACTAGTTGTGATGGCGAAGGGGAGAGATTTAAAAAAAAAGTAATGATGAGGGAAAACTAAGTTGTACAGACAGAGGCAACTAAAACCATAAAAACAGACAAATCTGCTACATTCAGTGTACCTGTAAGACTGTGAAGTAATCCAGAGCGTGAACAGGAAAAGGGCTTGAGAGGATTCTGAGGTGTTTTCTATAGTGAAAGCTTAGACAGGAAGCATAGGTGCTTCACCCACACCAAGTTTATTATTTCATTCACAATGTGGACTGATTTTGCAGTTTGAAAAGGGAAGACCATGCTTGGAAACTTATTTAATTGCAGATCAGAAACTCTGGCACAAGACAAGGAGGACAAACAAATTCAAGTAGAGAGGGAATACGAGCAAATTTCAAGTTGGAAGGAATTTTATGTCTGAACACTATGTTCACATCTTGCGAGGGAGGGGAATCACATGAACTTATTTTCAAATATTTCTGAGATGTTTCAAATGTTTTCAGATGTGTGAGATGAGATGGCAGGGATTTAAACATGTTGGAAGAGGAGGGTGTAGTTTTACATAGCTCCACTATTGGTCAGAAACTCACAAGAATACTTCTATGTTCAAAATACAACACAGAAATTATAAATATCTAAATACAGCTCCAGTGAAACTGTTTAAGCATTAAACACAGCAGCTAAGTAAAGAAAAACTCAAAAATATATGAAGTAAACAAATGAGCTACCAACTGAGGAGTTACCAGTTTTATCATCCCTGTGAAACATTGAGGATGGAGAAATCTTACTTGCTCTACTTAAAGATGAATAGAATAGACTATAACAATCATCTAGTCCAACAATCTGACCAATTCAGGGCTTACCAAAAGTTAAAGCATGTTATTAAGGGCATTGCCCAAATGCCTCTTTGAATACCGATAGGCTTGGGGCATCAACCACCTCTCTAGGAAGCCTGTCCCAGTGTTTGATGAATCTCTTGGTAAAGAAATGCTTCCTAATGTCAGTCTAAACCTCCCCTGATGCAGATTTGAACCACTCCCACATATCCTATCGCTTGATACCAGGGAGAAGAGATCAGCATCTCACTCTTCACATCCCCTTCTCAGGAAGCTATAGAGAGCAGTGAGGTCAGCCCTCCTAACTCCTTTAACTAAGATTGAATAATTTTAGTTAATAATAATCATCTAGGAATGCAAGTGTTGTGGAGGCATCAGTTATACAGATGGATTGTCTATTTTAAAAAAATCTAACAGATAAATCAAAGCATGGAACTAATCTGAAACAAAAAAACAGGCTGCAAGAAAGCAAGCTCAAGGAAAAACTGAAGCAAAGTCGTAACTGCAACATGCTGGATCACATGATTTAGTTCATGTATCGGATAACATGATCTAATTCAAGGTGCAGGAGACTTTTCCTACACTATCCTTTTAGGCAAGGACTGAACTTTCAGAAGGTTTCACACAGATCAGTTTGTATAGATTGCATCTTACAGCCTCATGAATTTGCAACAGCACAAAGCCCAGCAGAAGAAAAATGTTAGATTTAGAGGAAGATATTAGATGGACTCTTATAAAAATATTGTGACATTTGAGTAAAAGTTCTAAATTGTGAGAATGTCATCACCTATGACTCAGTCTTCTTTAATACAGGAAGGACCAGAAATGCTGGATAGCAAGAGTGTTTAAAGACAGCGTTTGATTTATTACTAGAAAATGGCACTATAACCTTTAAACAAATGAAGCTTCATTTTCTGAAAGGGCACAGTGTTTGGATCACTGACAGCTGGCACCAAGAATGTGGCTGAAGGTTACAAGCGCTTGTAAAAAAGAAATAAATACCTGACTAGAAGAGTAAAGGCAGGTGGAGAAGCAGGAGAAAACAAAGCTTTTCTGCTCCGAAAGAAAAAAAAGTTCATATCCAGGTTATTTTCTTAAAAGTTAAAACCAACACCTATAAGGCAGCTCCGCAGTGTGTGTATACATGAGGAATAAAAATGCAGTGGAGTGTAATTTTATCCCCAGGGAGCAGATGCAGTCAGTCAGTGAGTGCTGCTATGGAGTACATTCAGCCAAAAGTTGCTGTCCTAGGCAAAAGTCCAGCCAGATGTTAAACTGAAGTACAGCCAGGAAGTGTCGCAATCTCACACCTGCCCAAAACCAAACAAAAAGCACATATCTGGTCAAAGGTGTGTGAGGAAGAAGCTGCTGAAGACCTTACAGAAGCAGCAGTAACTAGAAGGCATAGCTTCTCCCTCCCAAGGAAAGAACAGGGGACACAAGTAGTATTTTGTTTTTCATAGGCGAAAACGGAAGATGGGGAAACAGAAAATAGCGGTTCTTTGACTTGCAGAGTACTTAATGAAAGTAAGTCTGATGGCAGAACTGAATTGCTTTGTATCTAACAAGCACCCAAATGGAAAAGTGGTTAATAACACTGACACAGGACTTGTTTATACACCTAAGACATTTGGTCTTAAACACTGTGGCTCTAATTCATGCTCTACTTGGGAAAACCTGCTTATTTGACACCCCTCCCATCACTACTTAACAGAACACCACCATTAAGAATGGAAGCAGAGCCCAGCCTGCCAAGGCGACTGCAAAGACCTGGCAAGGAGTGGCCTTAAAGAAGCCAAGAGAAAACCAGAGGCAATCAGCTCCTTAACTGACTGTAAGTTCTACAGTGCTCTAAATTTCTAAGATTCCTCTTGACATCTGACATTTCATCTGCGCCACCACCAGGAAGTAAGGAGCACCAAGAATTACAGCCATGACAGATATAAACATGATAACACATGCACGAGATAACACATTTTTGTTGGTAACCACATGGCTGGCATATGATTCAGCAACTTCAAGCAACCTAACAAAATGTAAAGGAAGGAACCAGAACTGTTACTTTTGCAAGAAGTTAGTCTTAACAGATAAATCTCCCAAGTAAGCAGCGTCTACTTGGAGAGGGAAATGGCAAAAGCAGCTCTCCAGGAAGTATATTCAGGAGGTTAGCAAAGCTGCTGCACGAGTGACAGACCTGCACTAAAAGTTCCTTATGCTGTAAATACATCCATTGCCATTACACTCTAGAAGTCTGCCAACCTCTAAAACATCAGCAAATCATCTTAACAATAGAGCTTTCCAATGCTAGCTAATGCATAGGGAAGGGATTGATCCATTTAGGGAGTCAAGGCTTCTGGATTGTACCAGGCCTGTTGATGGCACTGCTCCTTGTGCCGCTGTTTGGACGTCTTCAAAATCAATTATTCACACCCTTCTCCTCCTCATGTTAAGATTATAAATGATTAAGTATTTTTAACTGTTGCTTAATTATTTAACTTTCTGCTCCCAGAAGTTAAAGCAGTCAACAGGCTATGTAGTATTTGTATGGGAGACCACCAAAAAGGCACAAGCCACTCAGACATGATTCAACACTTGGCAAATCTCAGATGGCTGAAAAAGTGACTTGGAAGAATTTACTCAACCTGTTGTCATAGCCTAAATGACAGAAAATTAAAAGACCAGGAAAGATTTGTGAAATAAAGCCCATGGAGGAAAGCTCAAGATTCCTTTCTAAAATAAGCAAGTTAGTTTTTCCTCTCAGAGGACTATGGGATTCCTCTCATTGTTTTGGGAATTAAATATTACGTTATGCTTTCCTGTCCCATAAGTACTTAAAAAATTACAGAAGACTGAAAACAAATGATTGTATGATATGAGATAGTTATGTGCCTCTTATAATACATGGTCTACTTTGATTCAATGACTTAGACAAAGTAGAAAGAAATCAGAATAGCAAGGGGAAGCAGGCAATGAAAATGTTTCTAGCATATTAAACTTGCTTCTACAAAGTGGTCACAGAAATGGGATATAGCAAACTCCTGTAGTATGGGCAAATTAATAACTTGTAGCTTTGCAAAATGAGTTAAAACATTTGATTTTCAGCTCAAAATTATTACTTGAGCTGAATATCAATTAATGTCTCAGTAGAGGTGTGAACTATTTAATTTTTAAATTAAAATAAGCTATTAATAAAACATTAACCTGATTAGTAATGACTCGTAGTAGGTCTGAAGTAGGGTGTATTCAAACCCCTGGGGCTTTGGTAGAAAAAAAAAAATTGCTTCTCAAAGTGTTACTGCGGAAGAAGTAAGGTATGAAATTGACTGAAAGTTTGATAATTATTGCACCGTTCTCTACAATTTTTGAAGATCTGTGTAATATGGATTAAAACAATCATAAGCAATGACTCGCCTCAGCTGCTTCACTTTGCACTAGAAAGTCCTAACTCACAGGATGGCCCCACCAGCTCTCCATGATTGCCTTGAGGAGGGATGCAGGCTCCAGGCCCCCAGCAGAGCATTCATCAGAGTCTGTCAGAACCTTTTGACAATAATTCTCATCTAGGCATTTGCTACAGCTCTTCAGATGCTGGGAAAAACCGTAAGAGACAAGAACTTGCTGTTCCCTTACCTAACAGAGTAACTTACTGTTCCAGAAATTCTCAACTATTCTTCCAAATCCAAGGTAGCAACAGGCTTCAGCAAGCACTTCCACTCTCTTCCTTTCCACTGACGTTTGCTACCATCAGTATAGCTTCCCAAAAGACACGGCCTATGGGTTCAGCAACTTTAAATCGCGTGAAATGGCAATGCCAATAAGAACCTAACTGTCCGGTTTTTCCTGCATCTGAGCAGCTCCCTTTGTGCTGGCATGAATATCAGTGAAGCAAAATGAAAATCAGAAACCGGTCATTGCTTCTTTTGCCTGAATAGTTTCAACAAAAAAGAAACAAACCAAATCAACCAACCACCTCACTCTTTGCATTAATTCTACGCAGTTCTCCGTTCTAGTTTGTAAGAAACCACAGAAAGACTGTGTAGGAAAGGACCTTGAAACAAATCCCTGTGGCATGACTTATTCATTGAGTTGCAATGCCAAAATATTACCAGCTTCAAATCTTTACAAAATTCTCATTTCAGAAATATTTTTTTCTAAAAACCCCTGTATATCACAGAAGATATGCAGCATTATTTTTTATTTTCACCCAAGCAGTACAGAAACAGGCAAGAAGTTACAAGAGTAAGTCTTAAAAGAGATGCATGGCTTCACGATGTGTGAGCCAAAATAGTCAGCTCTTAGGTGCTTTTTTTTAAGTTCAACAGGTAAGAATGAAGTGTACCCCTGAAAACTCTTAATTAATTACTTTGAACTTTTTTGTAACACATCTCAGAATTTTCTTTAACTAGTATCTGGCTATTTCAATTATAAACTTTCACCTGATCTAAAAAAAAAAAAAAAAAAGGCAGTAATAAAAT
>NW_010421807.1:0-5427 GCF_000710305.1 Buceros rhinoceros silvestris | reverse complement strand
TTAAAAACTTTCCCCTGATCTAAAAAAAAAAAAAAAAAGGCAGTAATAAAATTGCAAGCGAAAGTCTATTTTGGGGTTTCTGCCATTGCTGGTAGCCTGCAAAGCTACAGCAGATGTTCAATAGTATTTAACAATAACAGGAGAGAACGTAGAGTAGGATAAGGAGCAGCAGTCTCCAGAAAATGGCAGACAGACAGCAAGAATGTTCAGGGCTACAGGAAAAAAAAAAGCACCCCCAAAAACATGTTCCCAGGGTTGAGTTGTTTTCCCATAGTTGCTATTTTTAGTAGACAGAAGACACTAGTCTTCTGGTTAGAAAAAGGTTTCTAATTTAGTTGTACTGCAAAAACAGTATTGTAATGTAAAGGCAAATCTGAACAGCTCATGAAAGTTACTGATAATATTTACTTCATTTTGTTATTTGCTGTAAGTAGGGCTTTTCCCTCATATCATTCACATCACGCATACAACACACAGTTGCAGGTAAAAAAATTACTTAACATGCTGTCCCTTTCTTTCATAAATATCTGTTCCAATTCCTTTGATCTCAGACAGAGAAAAATCCCAAGGTATGCCTCTCCTTTCTCAACTCGTTTCTTGTTCATTCTGTTTTGAGTGACTTCTTCAAATGAGACTTTACTGGCAACTGCAAAGCTGCATTTCCAGCTACGGGGCTTTGCTAAACCTCACACAGAAGCACTGAATTCCAAGTGCTCCAGAAGTGACTACACAAGTCACTAGTTAACTGAGAAGCATGAGTGAATATTCAAAAAAGTCCCAGAGCAAGGGAGGGCAGATACACATAGCTCTTACCAGTAAAGAATCAAAGGAGGAGTTGCTGGTAAGACTGCATCTGCAGCAACTTTCACACATGCAATAGGAAAGTTGTTTGGGTTGCATTTTTTTTTAATATAAATAAGCTCACTACAAAGTATAGTTATTCCAAGATGGCTTACTCACTGCAGCTTACATTTCAAAGCAAATAATCCATTACTTTTACAAGAAAAAAAGAATTGTTTATACACATGGGTAGAAAACACTTTAAAAAGGCAAACCTACAGCCATACTCTGATGTAAAAGTCTTCCGTTTTAATATGCTCAATAAACGCCAAGATCCTGTCTATAACTAATTTGGAGAGATCATGAACATTCACACAAAGATTCAAAAATGCTCCAACAGATTTTAAGGTATAATACTTCAGTTTTAAAAATCAACAGAAAGCTGTTAGATTAAATAAGACTGTATATACAATGGTGACATTTATGTATTAATTCCTAAAGAATAATAACTGAGATATGCTTTCCAGATCATGTTGCTGCACATACTTAAGACAAAAAAATTAAAGAATTTTTCCAACTGTAGTTCGAAAAATTACAACCTACAGCTGGTATTTTCCGACATATTTTCAGCAATACAATGACTTCCCAAAATGAAACTTCTCTGTAATAAATGGTCCTCCAAAGCCTGCTAAATAAAGAAGCTCAGAATTATAAAAATTAGTAAAATGAAAATCAATAATGCATTTCTGACTCCTCAGCTTCCTATGATGAAGTTTACAACACTGTCACTGTTTAAGAGGCACTTGCAACTTACATCTATTTAAGAAATTATCGATATTCTTGTTTTTCCTCAGCGCTGGGTAATCCAGATCAAGGACCAAAGAATTCAAGCCATCCTGAAAAAGAAAAAAGAAAGTTAGTAGAGTTCTAAAACGTTAATCAACAACTTTCTTAAAGCTACTACATTACACTGATTCTATATCATTCCAGCTCTGGGGCACCCAGCATATGAAAGACATGGACCTGCTGAAGCAGGTCTAGAGGAGAGTCACAAAGACGACTGGGGGCTAGGGCACTTCCCCTGTGAGGACAGGCTAAGAGAACTGG
Organism: Buceros rhinoceros silvestris; assembly: GCF_000710305.1. NCBI lineage: Eukaryota > Metazoa > Chordata > Aves > Bucerotiformes > Bucerotidae > Buceros > Buceros rhinoceros. Next base: position 3,540 of record NW_010421807.1, on the reverse strand, counting down.
GGTTGTTCAGCCTGGAGAAAAGGCGGCTCTGGGAGACTTTATTGCAGCCTTTCAGTTGTTAAAGGGGCCCTACAGGACAGATGGGGAGGGACTGTTTATTAGAGAATACAGTGATAGGCCAAAGGGTAATGGTTTTTAACTGAAAGAGGGTAGATTTACATTATATATTGGGAAGACATTGTTTCCTGTGAGAGTGGTGAGACACTGGAACAGGTTGCTCAGAGCAGTTGTGGATGCCCCTTCCCTGGAAGCATTCAAGGATTTGAGCAACCTGGTCTAGTGGAAGGTGTCCCTGCCCATGGCAGGCGGGTTGGAAATAGATGATCTTTAAGGTCCCTTCAAAGGCAGGCCATTCTATGATTCAAGTATGCATTACATTCCCAGTAGGCAAATCAAACTCAAGTATGCTTATAAACCAGCAAAGGAGCTAACACACACTGACTGGCTCCAGCTTGGTTTATAAACAGTACAGATACTTTACCATTGATTTGTGGCACTGAGACTTAAACTGGAGTAGTACTTTTAATCTTAATCAGTCAGTAATCTTACTCCTTAAATACTGATTTAAGATACTCAGTTCAGTCTATCTGTTTTCCTTATTCCCATTACACTTCCCTTGCATATTCAAAAACTTTGTATTATCCATGTCATTGCTTTGATCAGTCTCTCTACCTTCTCATTCTGGATATTCAAAAGCCAGCTGCACATTTTTCTTCTTGAAATCGAGACATGGCCTAAACTTAAGAAGACAATTCACCACATAATTCAAGCTCACAAGACCAGATTACTTTTACCAAGTGACTCAACAGAAGGCAAGCCAGAACTGTACATGCCATTCTCTGCTACCAATCACTAATGCCTCCACAGAAAACAATTGAGACCTCTTAAAATGGCAAGGGATGAGATCACCAAAATCTAAACTAAAAATAGTACTTTGAACACCTGTTACAAGACTTAATTCCACCTTTCAGTAACCTAGAAAAACTTAAAAAATTACTCTTCAAAACACAAAGCCCTTTCCAGTTACACAGGGACAAATAAAATAAAAATTAGTTTCAGATACTAAGAAGAGCCAGAGACTCCATTCAAATTCAGCACTTCGTGTTCTGCTTGAACTGGCAGCTTTGTTCATTGCTCTAAGAACAAAATCCTAACATCATTTCTTCAGGTTTTTCACCCTTGACAGGGCATCACACAGATTTAATTCAGAGACCACATCACATTTATTAATGAGCAAACAATAGAATTAGAAAGTTTCTCAGTCTTCTTAATAACTGAGGCTATAGCTAACAACCTATTGTTTCATCTTTTTTATTTTTAATATATCTGGGAAGAGATAATTTCTTGCAAACATCACTTCAATTATTATACTACAGAGCTAAAGGAAAGGTCCAAGATTATTAAACACATACCGAATGTCAGCCTGTTCTAAGTATGCACATACACAAATAAGACTACCTTATCTGTGGAGATGTTGCTTTTCAGCACAAAAACCATTAATGATTAAGCAAATTTTCACAATTAAGAGATCCAACTGCAATTTTCCTTCCTACTCCCCCCCCCCACCCCGCCTTTCTTACTTCCTAACAAATGAAAGTGTCTTGGGAAGTGTCACAGACAAGCTGACAAAGTACGGGTTAGACAAATGAAGTGGATTAAAATCTGGCTGAAAGACCAGGCCCAGAAGACTGTGAAGAGTAGCACAAAGTTCAGCTGGAGATGCACCTCAGCACTCATCACTGGGGTCAGTACCGTTTAACATCTTCATCACCTCCACCACACCTGCTGCAGCCTGCAGTCAATACAAAACTGGGGAGAGTGGCTGACACACCAAAGGACTGTGCTGCCATTCAAAGGGACCTCAATAGGCTGCAGAACTGGACAGACAGGAGTATCACAAGGGGATACAAGGGGAGATGCTAAGTCCTGCACCTGGGGAGGAATAATTCTAGGCACCAAATACAGGCTGTGGCCCGACAAGCTGGAAAACAGCTTTGCAAAGACAGACCTGGGGATCCCAGCGGATGACAAGCTGACTGCAGTCCAGCAATGCATTCTCACAAGAAAAAATGGCCAAGAACATCCTGGGGTGCATTAGGGAAACCACTGTCAGCACATAAACAGAGGTCATCCTTCCTCTCTAACCAGCACTGGTGAGACCATACCTGGAGTGCATCGTTGATGCCTGGGCTCCCCAAACCAAGAAACACGAGGACTTACTGGAGTGAGTTTAGCAAAGACAATGAAGATTAAGGCACTAGAGCATTCCCCCTAAGAGGACAGGCTCAGAGGGCTAGGACTCTTCAGCCTGCAGAAGAGAAGACTGAAGGCAAGGGATCTCATCAATGTGTATAATTACCTGATGGGAGGGAATGAAAGAAAGGTAGTGTTCACTGACAGGACAAGAGACAATGTGCTTAAGGTAAAGCACATGAAATTCTATCTGAACACAACATTTTTCTCCTGAGGGTGGTCAAGCACTGGAACAGGCTACCCAGAGAGACTGTGGGGTCTCCATCAGTGGAGATATCGAACCTGATTGGACAGGGTCCTGGGCAACCTACTCTAGTTGACCCTGTGTTGAGCAGGGGTGTTGGACTTCTCAAGAAGTCCTTGCCAACCTCAACCATTCTGTGATGTAATACCTAAACTGCCTCCACTGCTGGACAGAGAAAAGGTGGAATTTTACTCTTGTATCACTGTAGCATGGACTGTGTTACAAAGTTCTTATACATCACATTTTAGAGCTTCCTTACAAGAAGAAATACAAAACAGTGTTAATAAGCAAAAGGAAAGTCAATGAGGGAGACACAGTATCAATCTTAATTACTTTAAGAACAGTATTTATAAGCACTATTTCAGCCGTGACCATAACTGTTCCTTCAAGACCCATTAAAGATAAGAGTGATGCACCAGGGCACTGTGCTCATCTTTCAGAGGGCCAGATGAGCTAGTACCTATTCTTAAATTTGATGACATTTTTACAAAAAATAAATTAAACTCCAACCAAGTAACAAAGTTGTTTAATGCTTACGGAGCCACTACATGAATTGCACAGAAACTGCCCAATAACCTGGACAAATACAACGGTGTTAAGGGTCAAGGAAACGGGACAAACGGGAAGTACCGATTTGAGGTGACTTCCTGCAAAATAATATAATAATAGTTTCTGTAATACCAAACTCCTCATTTAGCAAATGCTGTCTGGAAAAAAAAAAAAAAAAAAAAGGATCTCATTCTGTAGCATAGTGTGTCAGCAGAAATAAGGATTATCACCTTGCAACGTATAGGAAAGGAGCATACTGAATGCCCATCATTTCTGGTTTTGCCCAGCACAGTGAAGTCTCAATTCCACCTGCTAGTGGCATGACTGCTAGTCCACACACATCACCTAACTCCAACATCAAACAGGTCTTGAAGCTACACTGTCATTAATATATTTGCAACGTAACACTATGCCTGTAGTTTACAGTGTCAAAGTAAGAGAATCCATTCTTTAGAATCCACACAGAGGTCAAGTAGGAGTTAGGCCTTCTCTCT
>NW_010421806.1:1156-1454 GCF_000710305.1 Buceros rhinoceros silvestris | reverse complement strand
CCCCCCAGTCTGACCACCTCTCCCTTGCAACACCTGACTCTGACCCGGGGCTGGCGTTCCCGGCGTGCTGCAGGCATCCCCTGGCAGGGGGTTGGGACCAGCTCGGGAGCAAACGTCGTCCCCTGTGTGCCGGCGTGTGAGTGCCTGCGCACGTGTGTGCGTGGAGATTTTAAACAGCTAATTTATTCCATCTATTAGATAGATCTTGTAGATTTAATCATTTTCACAGTTGGTGGCTCATTGGATACTCAAGATAAACTCCAAATGAAAGTATAATGGGGACGACAAATGAGTTTTC
>NW_010421806.1:0-912 GCF_000710305.1 Buceros rhinoceros silvestris | reverse complement strand
TGGCTTTTGCTGACTCCAGTAGGTTACCACAGTTAATTTCACCAGTTTTGTTCATCTGTAAAATTGCATAAAAGTGACATTTTTGTGCTCATTATAGGAACTGCTGATTTATGGCTGGTAAATGCAATGCTTTTCCATTTTTGGTGAGGTTCTCGTAGCAGCGCAAAGCACCCATGAAATTGCTTGTATAATGTAGTTTAAATCCAATCTCAGAGAAAGATTCCCCCGTTGGGTAAAGTGACATTTCCATTCTCCACACCAAGTTTATTTTAGGCCACTTACAAGTGACTCTGTCAGCAGGAGGGGGCAGGTTGGTGCCGTGTAATTTTTTTTTCCTGCAGTGGCTTTTGCTGACTCCAGTAGGTTACCACAGTTAATTTCACCAGTTTTGTTCATCTGTAAAATTGCATAAAAGTGACATTTTTGTGCTCATTATAGGAACTGCTGATTTATGGCTGGTAAATGCAATGCTTTTCCATTTTTGGTGAGGTTCTCGTAGCAGCGCAAAGCACCCATGAAATTGCTTGTATAATGTAGTTTAAATCCAATCTCAGAGAAAGATTCCCCCGTTGGGTAAAGTGACATTTCCATTCTCCACACCAAGTTTATTTTAGGCCACTTACAAGTGACTCCATCAGCGGGAGGGGGCAGGTTGGTGCCGTGACCTGGTTTCTGCCGGGAGCGGTTGGGAGCCGGTGGGTGCGATGGGTGCCGGGGTGCCGGCTCTTCCTCCTGCCACCGGTGCCAGATTCACCCTTGGCTTTGCTCCACAGGCGAGACAGCGGCCCCCATGCATTCCCCGCGCTACCCCAGCCCCGCCGAGCTGGACGCCTACGCACAGAAGGTCGCCAACAGCCCGCTGACCATCAAGATCTTCCCCACCAACATCAGGGTCCCCCAGCACAAGCACCT
>NW_010421805.1:39843-44577 GCF_000710305.1 Buceros rhinoceros silvestris | reverse complement strand
CCGGCTCCGCCGCCTGCTCGCCCCGGCCCTGCCGCCGCGCTGCCTGCTCCCACTCCCTCCTTCTGCACCTCGCTTCTCTCTGCGCTCTCTCCTCTGCTTGCATGGAGGCAGCCGCTGCTCCTTTGCTCTTTTCCCCTTTTTATTCACACACCACCACCACCACCACCCCTTCCCCGACACTGCTAGCTGATCTTCCCTCCCCCCTCTTTGTCCCATGGCCATCTGTTTCCCTGTCTGCCCTCCCCAGCTAAGGCACTACCCTTCAGGGTGTCCTAACCCCATGCTGACACCCTCTGAAGTGCTGTCCCATTTCCAGTACGTCTGCATGCTCCAGACCCTATTCCACCATGTCTCCAGCCCAGTGGCTTACCCTTGGGTCTCCTCTTCCAGGAGGCAGCGCTGCCTGTAGAAATAACTCCTGCCCACCGCCCATTCCATGCGTAATGTGTTCTTCAGTTTTTGCATCCCATCAGCCCTCTCCACCACATCTCAATCCTGCTTCTCCACTGCCCTGGTTGCAACTCTCGTCCTTTCCCTTAAAGTGGAAAATTGTGCAGTAAACTTCCTGGTTTTACCCTGCCTAGACTGGAAATGCTTGGGGTCAGGCACTTGCATGTCTCCAGCCACATTGTTGGAGGAGTTTCAACAGACCACGGAAGGTGGTCATCCACTATCGATGCCAAATCAGTGATGAATCTGAAATCCATTTCCTTAATGAAATAACGAAGTTCAAGCAACTTAATGTATGAGGCTGGCCACAGCCCAGTCCTGAGCATTCTCTTAGGGATGCCATTCACCGGAATTTCTGCTATAGCTGCCCCCAGCCTCGGGCGCTGTTGGTGAAGCGCCAAAGAATCAGATCTTGTGCATCATAAAGCAGCAAATGGAAAACCAAGCAGAAGCAGCAGAGCTTGGTGTCTGTGTTACCTCTGTTAGCTCAGGCATTCAAGAGGTGAAATGCGTATTACAAGGAAAACAGAATGGAATATACTGTGTAGATAGAAGCTATTTGTGTGCTTTTAAAGCATGTCAGCACCGTTTCGGTGAGAACAACAAGAGGTTCAGAGAAACAGGAGCTAAGTTCAATCAGTTGATGGAAGATGCAAGAGGCACTTGTTAAACTCGAATCCTCCAGGTGAACTCTGGGAGAGTTTTATCACAGTGCCTCCATTTTTTAGGTGTAATATACCCATTAAAGACACGAAACCTCTCGGAATAATGTGATGGTAAATGTAAAGAAGGACGTGTTCGCATCCTAATACATTTTTCTTATTGTCGAGGGTGAGATCCGAATAAGACAGAGCTGCATCTCTCCAAAAGATTGATGCCAGTGAGAATTGGCTCAGATTATTTTACGTTTTTCATCATCTAGAATATTATTTCGGTGCCTTTGGGCAGGCAGCTTCATCCCTTGCAGCATTACAGGGACAGCAAACAGAGCACAGGAGTGGACTAGGAGAGCTCCTGCAACTTCTACAAGAGCTGTACAACCCACCAGGTTCTTCTCCCCGCTTTCCTTACCGCTGGCCCCGAGCAGGGTCTGCAGAGTCTCGCACACGCTCATGTCTAACCCACCGTGGTCACATTGCCCCGTTTTCCTCACAGCTCCCGAACCGTGTCAGAGGGCTTGCAGCAATTTAAATGTGGGGAAGACTGAGAGGTGTTGGGGTGCCTTGATAACGAGGAGTATAACACCGCGAAGGCACTTCCCTCAGCACTGCAGATGCAGAGCTGGCTGCCTGGGCACACAGAAGTCCCTTCTCCAGCATCACCAGTTTGAAATCTCAGCTGTTACACCTGAAGGAGATGACAACAGAAGGAATCCCGGACTCTCACCAGAGGGGTGAGAGACAAGGCAGACATCAGGGATGTCTGGATTAGAGCTTTGTGTTTAGGGATACGTTCTGAGAGCTGCATACCCTTCCCAAGAAGAGTATTCGTATTTGACTCGTTCTGCATTTTTGCAGTGAATCACAAAACAACATCATCCTGACACAGAAAGCGTTAGTGAGGCCCATCTCCTCTCTGCTGCCTCGGGTCGGGTGCACCTGCTCCTTAGCCTGAGCGATCTCAAACTCGGGCACCTACTGGAAGGTGACCACAGGTGCTCTGCTGTGTCTCACGGAAGGCAAAAGCATGGCTGGGGTATGCTACAGCCCCCGCCAAACAGCACCTACAGCTTCCGGAGAGGTTCACCTCGTTCCCTCAGCTGTACAAGGAGTGCAGAGAACTACCTTGGCCGGATCGCTGCATTTTTAGGCAGCTAACGTGAGGCAAGAAGAATCCCCTCCTCAATGACTGACCACAGCAGAGAGATCACACCGCTCTAAAAAGAGCGATACAGACGGGATGATGTCAAACTGAGGGCATGGCTCTCACCCCAGGTATTTTTGAAGACGTCCAACGACAAACATGGAAGAGCACGCACTGGATTAGATCAGCTTTCTACCACGGTGCAGCACTTCATTGCCACTCCAGCTTTAGCCAGAAGGCGTTAAGAATCTCTGGTGGAGCTGCCTTCCACGTCATCTCACATAGCCTCTTGGTGTGATCACCATCGTTACTGGGTCCCTGTGGTCAGCTATCTAACACATCCTGTGACTATGTCAGGTCAACCCAGTGCGCCTCACCCGCTCTGAGGTGCCAGCAAACACACGCATTTCCATTTCACCTCTGGTACTGCTGACACCTAGATCTGGTGGTCATGAGTGTTACGGATTCTAGGGAATCTAGAAAAAAAATACTCAAGGTACTTTACAATGCCTGAAGGTGATAAGTAATTTTATGACCAAAATACATTTGCCCACTACTCCTCAGCAGACCAAATTTGCTAGTCTAATCATAGAGCACCTCAATTAAAGTTAATTACAAAAATCAATACAAATAAATCAATTAGATACACAAGAGTGTGTTCTCAGTCAAGACAAAGAACAGAAGTGAAAAGGAGCTCAGCTATCTGCCCTTTGTTCTGACCTCAGAAGTCTTCGAAGTTCTCTCATTCGGTTCTAATTTCTTTTCAATTCTTCAGTGATCTCACTTGGGGAAGGGAATCACGCGCTCCTGTCACAGGGATTTTCTGGGGTATGGCTCACCTCAGTCCACTGAAATCGCCAGGTTCACCCTCGCTTGCAGCCGCAGAGACAAGGACACGCACGACCTGTATGGGCACAGGGCAGGAGCTCCAGGGAGCGGGCAGGCGTTGGGCACACGGGCCAAGGCACCAGCCATGGGGAGGTACAGGGGAGTGGGGTTGCAATCTGAGTAAACTTCTGGGATTACGTTTCTTCAGCAGCCAACCCGCTGCTTTCCCACCAAAGGGGAAGATAACAGGGTAAATGCTGGAGTTTGATTTTGCAGAAAGAAAACCTTGCTCATTGCAGAACATCGACTGCGAGTGGATGTTTGCCGTGAACCAGGATTTCCCTTGTAAGGTAAGACACGTGATGGGTCCCCATGTGAGAGCGCACACACCCCGAGAATGAGACTGAGAACTGGCAAACTGAGGAGGGAGTGGAAACGATTGGATTTAAAAGATGGTTGTGGCACCAAAGGCAACTCCTGCTCCTGGAATCCTGTTACAACTTCAACCGTTGGGGAAAAAAAATATTTAGCCTTCAAGCTTAAAACCGTCACTCGGCTGCACCACCAAGGCTGAGGATGCCCAAAGAGACACCACAAGAGCTGAGAACATCATCGTCTTTAACAATCACCTGATTCCCAAAACAATCCTCTCAGTATCTGGGGGAGAAGGAGATGGGGGCAGCACAATTTTGGAATACTTGAGGCTAAAGATGTTGCAATTGCCTTCTCACTCCTTTCGAGTGAGGAAATACGGGCAGAAACACAAACACCTCTCTGTGCTGAGTGGCTGGGCAGCGGGCTATATATAGAATCTGCTCTGTCCTACTTAAGTTATGACTAACGCTAAACAATTAGAAATTCAGATGTCTGCGTATTTGAAGGAGCAAACATCTCTCACACACCATTTGTTGTTCATTAGAAAAAAGGAAGAATCAAGGTCTCTCCAAGCTCTGACTAGGCTGCACTCATCAACAGGTGCTGGAAGTGGAGCCCCAGGAGAGTGATTGCAAGGGCTAATGAACAAGATGAGGCGTTTCTTGGAAAAAAAGATTGTGATCTTTACAAGGACCATACTCATGCCAAAGACTGAAAATTCTTTAGGGAAGGGACTTTCTTTTTTGTTCCACGGCTGCCTGGCGTCTAAGCACAGCGGCACCCGAGTCTGTGACTAGGAATCCTAAGTGCCACTGCAATTGGAGCAGTGCGTTAGAGTAAACAGCCGGATTAAATTAGCGGGGAACAGGAAGGTGATTTTCATCAGCATCTCTGAGGTACAGGATCAACAAACATTTTTCTCTAAGCCAGGGGTCAATGGAGTTTTGTATGAAAACACTCCATTTTTCCGAGGAGAAGACAATGCTAATGCAAAACTACTGTTTGCTCTCAGGAATTTGGCAGGACTTCTTGTCTGGTTCCTCTAATTCGGAGCTGCAGTGTCTGGAAGCACTGGAGCAGGTTTTGATACAACCAAGATGAAAGACTGGGTGAAGGACTCAAAGTACAGAATAAAACCACAGATGATGCCAGCCAATACATGGAAGAGAAGATCAGTCTCCGCCAGAGCAGATCTCCAGGTCTCTGTTCCCACTCTCCCTGTGGGTTACTGTTCTTGCAGAGCACACACTTAAAGAATTTACTCACTGGCTGGTTCCC
>NW_010421805.1:35709-39700 GCF_000710305.1 Buceros rhinoceros silvestris | reverse complement strand
TGTCATCACTACAGATGTAATGACGGATGGTGCTGACACACACCCATCATCGTACGCTGCTGTTCTAGCAAAAGAGCGCTATTTCAGCCTAGGAGGAAACACTGGCTTTATTTTTAACTGGTGATGCTGAGAGAGCCAGGGTGAGTAGCGAAGGAGGTATCGTAGCTGCTTCTCCACAGGTAGGACCTTCCAGTAAACTTAGAAGCAGGTGTATCTTCGGCCCGAGGATGCCATTACAAATCTCTCTATCCCAGGCTAGTGCATATGAAAATCAAGCAAGACAGACTATGAATATTCCTAGGCACCAAGTTCTTGATTTCTCCTTCACCAGGAAAGAGCGGTGCCAGCGGCTTGACATTAGGCCACTCGGTAAGAAGCAGATCTCGAACTGCTTTGCAAATCTTACTACTGCAGTTAATGAAGTGAGTGAAGTGAAGCCACATAAAGCTGATCCTGTCAGTGCTGAAATGCGTTCTGTACCCACATAGTCCAGCACCACCCCGAATCAAGCCCCACAGGCTGGGCTACAACGAGCACCAGGACACGTCTGTGGATACTGCATCCCCGCAAGGCTGCAGGAAGGGGGTGTTACAAGCAAGCTGACCCCACGAAACGCGTGCAGAGGTCCTCGGATACCCGCGCTTGCATCACACTGCTCTGGCGATGCCACGCCGCACCTCATGCGAGAGTCTTGCCGAAGGCTGGCGGCTCCTCGCTTTTCTTTGCAAGGGCAGGCACATGGGTTTGGAGCAGCAGTAGCTCAGTGCTCTCTCACTGTGCTCTGCTGTTTGTGCCCTTGGATCGACAGCTAAACTGAAACTTGGCTAAAACCAGCTGGGTAAATGCCAAGAGCTCTTCAGCACCCATGTCTGACGTAACCTGGCTCATCCGGACGACGTTTTACACTAAATGACAGAGGAAGGATGAGATTTTAGGAGTGAATAACTAAAGCAGAGAGCCATAGAGCAGCCTCAGAGACATTAGGAGCTACAAGGCCACAGCTCCTCCTAGGACGCCTTCAATCAGGAGAAGACAGCTGCTACCAGAGGGGCCAAAGCTTTTTTTAAACTTAAAAAAATAACACCAGAATTGTAATCAGTAAATAAAGTCTAATTTTAAGCATTAGTTGAGTTGATAGTGTCTCTTTTGAGGCAGCCACATATATGGTCATGCAAAGGTTGGGAATGTCCCTATAAGGCTTTTTCCGTTCCCTCAGTGAAGGCTGTGTGAAAAGTAATTTTAGAGCAGCCAAATTTAAGGTGTTAACAGTGAGTGCCACTGACCTTTGGGTGTTGCTGTAAGACAGCAGTGTGAATAATAATAAACTCCCCGAGGTTGTCTCTTTGCAGTTTTCGATGAGTATCTTCTGCTCAGGGAAGATTTTAAAAATCCTTGCCTCAGCCAGCGAGCTCATGTGAACCTCCAAGGGATGCTGTCCCAGGATGTCTGCTCAGCAATGCCTCTGCCACGAGAGCCGGGTTCAGAGGAACCTGGAAACACCACCAGTGAAAGAGCTGACACCAAAGCACTTAGATCTTAGCCAGAATTGCTCGTAGGCTTGGGAGCAAGAGAAGGTCTCTCTCCCTGCTCGTAGGAGGAAGAGGGTCCCTGGGTGCCACGCAGGGAGTACATCTCAGGCCGTTGCTGTCCTGTTAATGATCCTGAGGGGGAAAGGTTCTAGTTTTGACTCGGAGGGGATGAAACTGAGCGTCCTGAAATCTAGGGGTTTGACACTGACTCTAATTAAACTCGTTTTGGCCCCAAAGTGAAGAGCACACAAGCTTTCCTCCTATTTGCCTTGGCAGAGCTTTTGGCAGAGTGTTCGGCAGAGCCTCTGGCAGAGCTCTGTGATGGAGGCTGGCTGCCTGTTGCAGAACAGGAATGGAAAGGAGATGCCAACAACAGGAAACTGGTGAGCTGGAAAAGAAGGGCAGCGGTAAACGAGCTGGCTTCTCCACGGCAATAGGTGATTTAGCCGCACTGTCATGTCTTTATCATGTCAGCAAGAACAGCGGCAGTAGGTACGTAGGTGTGACCCAGGAATCCCACCGATTTCACTGCTGCAGCGACTGTGCCTAAGAGGTGGAATTTCTCTCCGGATCCTTTTGCTATTTCTATTAACAAACAAACCTCAAATTAATGAAAAGAAGGAATATTGTGCATTTCACAATCAACTAATGTTTCCAGCACAGCTCTATCTAGACACAGGAAACACTCTGAGGGTGACGGAACTTGTTTTTTCTGTGGTAGCTGGGAAGTATGCCTCTTGCCGCAGGCACGGGACTATCCTCCCTCCTTGGGCTGCTTAGCGACATGCAAGGACAAACCTAAGAAACGACACGTCCTGGAAATCTAGCTCATGGGTAAATATCCCAGTTCTGGCCCCTCATACCAGGTCTTCATTTCAAAAAGTTAGCTACACGATAATCCCTTTAAAAATCCATTAGAGTCAACGCCAAGCAGAGTCAAAATCTGCTGATAGAAAACAAGGTGTTATTTGACTCTGTATAGAACAGAAACAAAGTCCCAGTTTGGGATCAAGGCCAGATTTCAAATCTTGAACAGCATCCCAAAGCACAACCTTGTCTCTCTGCATGATTCTGCTTGAGATACTACACGGAGCTTGAGGCAGAGCTGTCTTGTGTTCCAGAGGATGAACAGCATAGCTTAAATATCTTTACACGCCCTCTGTCATTGTGACTGGAGCCCCAAGGAATATGTTCGCCATCTGCATGCGTTTCCACCACAGCATCACAGAGGACCTGTTTAGCCCGACTGCTGTCTTCTAAGAACTGGGCATGAACGATGCCAACTGCAGAGGAGTTGCAGACAACAGTCTGGTGAATCTCTTCACGCTCATTGACACCTACTGATAGGTGTCTGTCTCTGCTCATTACCAAACTCATCCGTCAGCCTTCAGTTATGGCTAGGAAGTAGCTTGACTAAGATGTTTTCAAGAATCTAGACTGCAGTAAATCTTTCGGCTACTCCTCTCTTCTGACAGCGAGTGAACGGAGTGCCTGTGAACTCAGCAGCGTGTGGAACTCCTGGTGGGTTTGGAGAAAGAAAGTAGTATTTTGATACTTTGGTATCAGACAGGGACATACAGATTTTGTACCCTTCCGAGTGCTGAGGAAGCAACGACCGGAACAGTGCTTACTGTGCTTCAGAAACACAGCGCGGGTCTGTCGTTCGCCTGCCGAGGCCATCAGTCAAGTGGAGCTCTCAGCCCCTGCTCCACCCGCCAGGGCCTGACCACGCAGCCCTGTGCGGCTCAGGGGCTTCATGATCCGGTGACAAGCTTTGGGTTTAATAGGATAGAACCGTGATAGAGCAATATAGAACGTTCTTTCGTGAATCTGTCTGAACAAAGATTGATGGAGAAGCGCTCTGTCTGTGAATGACATCTGCGTCTAAAATAAACAAGCCCCATAACAGATCCTAACATGTAACGTGACTGTGAGAGGAGAAAGACATCTTCAGCTACACAACCCATCCGTAAATCCCGAGAGACCCTTCTTGTCCTAAGGAAGACATCTTCCATCTGACACTGCTGCCCTTACCCTGGAAGAGGGAGGCATTGATTTTATAACGGATTGTAGCAGTCCCCACTCTTCCACAACATGAATAATACCGATGATCACCCACAGCTCAGATTTCCAGTGGAAGCATCAGAAATTCCAGCAGTGCCGTGTAAGGCTGGTAGACTGCTTGCTTCGTACCTCTAGCTGAGGAAACAATGTCTCTCCAAGAAGAATGGCATCAGCTCAGCTCAGGCTCAGCTTCCTGATTCCCCATTATTCACTTATTTAGCCTGAATCATCCCATACCTACAGGTGGGAGCCAAGAGGTGGTGCTACAACTCAGCGATCTCAGCAGCCGTCATTCCACCTGGTTTTCCAGTGGAAAGGTGTAAGACATGGCTGTGCTCTCTGTCCCTTACAACACTTAGAGCCCGTGTTGCTCAGTATCCCTCAGCTGTCTGCGATGT
>NW_010421805.1:20640-35592 GCF_000710305.1 Buceros rhinoceros silvestris | reverse complement strand
GAGCGTAACCTGTCTGGTGGTTTTAGGGACTAGCTGCTCTGGAAAGGCATCACCGATGGTTCTTCCTGCTCACTTCCTAGAGTTCTTGAAACTGTTCCCGCCTCCGCTGCATTCAGCAGCCCTCGTTATCAACATGAGGAGAACAACTACCTCAGATGCCAATATTCATGAGTTAATCTCCTCTCATTGTCCCTAAGTGAGCACTAGAGCAACACGCTACCAAACATGCACGAGTCAAGCCGTCCTTAAACCCAGCACCAGGCCTCTCATCAGCCACAGATGCCATGCTTTGGGGACGAGACGCCAGCAGCTCTTCCAGTGGCAGTGAATCACACCACGTTGCCAGCTAAGGGCCTCGAGTGAGAGAGCAAGAACACTGCAGATATCTGCTGGAGCACCTGCCATGGGCGAAGCCTTTCCTGCCCTGCTGGTACGGGGCTGAACTGGGAAACCAGTCCCCTGTGAGCTGTTCCCCCTGCGCAGCCATCCTCCGAGGGAAATCCGAGCAATGTTAGGAAGAGCAGGAGCAGGTACGTCTCTGCTGAGAGAAGCACAGGGTGAGGCTTCGCTGGCAGTTTTGCAGCACCTTTCCAAATCGAGCGAAGCAGAGACCACCGAGCAGTGAATAACCATTTTTATCTTCAGCTAACAGCACTTTCCACTTGTTACCCGCATCACCCTCCCGCAACTGATTTTAAAGGGCCCTCCTCTTACAGATTCCAGCGTGTTTTCTATATTTACGGCCATTAAAATCTGGACAATTCAGCCTCCTTCATCACCTTCACTTACTCAGTGAAAACAGCCCTCTGAAGACTGTTACTTCAGAATCAAGAAGAGGTAGCTAACAAATTGTAGCCTCCTGAGCAATAGTTGGGGAATTTCTTGAAGAGCTCCTAAAAAATTAGCTGATGGTGCACTTGAACTGAAATTTTTGCAAGCTGCTCATGAATAAACCTGGGTTTATTCCACCACGAAAAGAGCATACCAAGATAACAAATTCTAATGCCAGGATATGCCGTCATTTGTCATTGTTACATTCTTATATAATTTGTGCGACATTGCATTGTTATGCTCTAGACCTATTTGCTTTGAAACGAATGAATGCAACAGCCACCTTCCATTTTGGGACAAATGTAAGCATCGATTAGAGTACTCCAGGGAATCGGACAATAGACTATACTATTCTTTGTCTCCCAAGTGCGCACACGTCACCAACGAAGCCATACATCAGCACGACTAGCAGGGGCAGTTTACTGGGTGTTGCTTTTGGAAGGCTCTCCATCTCAGAAGACTAAAGCTGCTGAGAGAGAAAAGCAGCAAAGCGCATGATGTGATCACAGCGAGCTCTGGGCACAGAGCTCCGAGTACTCTGCAAATCTGACCTGGCGCCTGCCAGTGTTGGATCAAAAGTGCTGCAGCCACCTGCTGCAAAGTGCTGCTGGATCAAAACTCTTCAAAAGCAAGTTAATTTGGTACCAGCGGGGTTGTGTGCTCGGGGTATCATCTGTTCCCCCTAACGCTGGCACAGAAGGTGGAGGCAGTATAAATACCACAGCACGTGATCCGAGCAATTGGGCAGAAATGGGAGCGTATGCTCATGCTCCAGCTGGATCGGTGGGTGATCTGGTGTGAGCAGTTCTATCGTGATGAATGTGGCACCACCACCAAAAAAAGAGAGGGGACTTTCAGGCTGAAAAAGGAGTCCGAACTATGAACAATCGTCCTTTGTCGCTTGATTCTTTCACCGAGGATTTGATAAAGGAACACCATTTTGTCAGCTTTTGTGTTTCAGTGGCTGCGGACTCGTGTCCAAATGGGGAACAATGGTACATTTAGACTACCACAGAATATTTTGCTTAAAATAGCGCATTTGGCAACATACACCCGAGTTTCATAATAAAACAGCAATAACATAGTTATTTCGAATTTTTACTGAACCGAGAAGACCGATGCCTTTCAAATAAGATACAAACCAGCCGATGGTTTGAGCTCTCATGGTGCCTCTCTGTGCCAAAGAACACATGAATAAAACTAAGTCACAAGATTGGAGATGATTTCTTCCTTTTTTTCTTCCCCCACTAAAGGAAAGGAAACCGAGCTATGTCCTAAGGGCCTTATCCAGATCCTACTCACTTCAGCAGAATGTCCTTCGCCATCTAGTGTGCGCCCGTGATTCAGGGGAGACAACTGATGGGTGCGTTTATTCTACAGGAAATACCTGGGGCCAGCGTTCCCAGGTGGGTTCCCTCACTAGCAGTTGATGAACACTTGCTAGTGCAGTATCACAGGAATTACCTGCACCAGAAAAGGCACCTGGGGTGACCTACAGGCAGTTTTGTAGTTCCTGGTGTTTCTCTAATTGTGTGCTCACCATTGTCTTTTTCGAGTTGTTTTTTTCCCCACCTAGTAGCAGTAGTATTTCCCATCTTATTTTGTGGACAGCCACTTCTACCCTTGCGTAAGGAAAAAGAACTAGAGTTAGGCTAAGACCTCCATGCTCCCTTCCTTTCTCCTGTGCTGTCATCCCAAGTGACTCTGAGCAAGCCGAAGATTCAGTGCCTGACCTCCTTAAGCCCAAAATACTCCTCCCAAAGGTCCGTACAGTAAAGAGTACAGTGTACACAGATGTTACTGCCCTGGAAGCCCGATGACCCTACCCGAGATACATGGCTCAGGAGCTCCCCAGGTCACCTCAGCCACCAGTGCTGTGATTTCTCCTCGCTTCCTACCAGGTTTATTTCGGAGCTCACAGATGGATGTCTCAGTAGAATGCCTCTAATCAGGCACAATATTTTGCATGTAGTTAATCATTCATATGGGACTCTACGTTTCAAACAGTTTAGATTTTCCTAATTAATGTTTTGCATCAGGATCGTATTTACAGTAATTGGGATTGATATTTGAAGTACAGTAAAAGCTGTCATCTCATTCCCTCCTAAAAAGCCCAATTACCTTCATTTGTTAGCAAATGCATGCTAACATTTGGGCTTATTATTACACTTGACAACATAAAGCCACCTCCTTGTGTGACACAGCTGAGCAGAGTGCCGTCGGCCCGGCCCTAAGAGACACTGCAGACCTAGTCTTGGAGGCTAGAGCTGGGAGTGAGTGCCTTCCTGATTTATATCCTGACAGCAAAGTCGATCAAGAAGTGTCTCCAGCACAAGAATTTGCCTTGTGCCCGTGCTCCACTTCAGCCCGCGACTGCTGCGGAAGCCGACAGCCTTTGGAACTAGCCATTTCTCTGACGCCCGCGCGCTACAGGGGACAGCTTGTGCCCGGTCCACTCAGCCCAACTTCCGCCTAATTCCTCCTGCCTAGTGCTTTTAATTAGCACCTCCGCAGGCCCGCTGCCAGCCAAGAGGAGATATCAGGCAGAGGAACTGGGGCAAAAGTCAGAGCACAAGGGATTAGCCTTTCCTGGGCTTTCACATCCCTGGGTTTTAGCCCTAAGTGATGGCTGCAGAGCGGCACGTGCTTCTCCTGTCATTGAGAGCCTGAGGTGCCATTGCATCCCCAAGTCAATGTCCTGATGGGCATTAGAACACCCCTGTGACGTGGCTATGTCCCACAGCCATACAGTCCTCGGGGGGATGTTTACGAGCGTGCTGTGCAGGCGCTGCGGAGTGCATCAGCCGCCCCACGGATGGGAAGGAGGATGGAAGAGTGCCACACTTGTTTCTCCTTCTGGGAAGTCCTATTTCAGCTACTGATTATTACCTAATAACCTAATCAGCAGTAACAGCAATATTTGTCACTTAAAACCACTTTATATTCCAAGAGCTACACAAGCAAATTAAGTAGAAAATTAATCCCTAACTAATTAGCAGAGGAAGCAAGCAGAAACAGTATTTTAGGATCGGAAAACAGAGCTGCAGCAGCAAGGTCAGATCGTTGGAGCAGTCATTCATTTGCTGCGGCTTTCTGGAGAGAAACAGGTGTTTTTCAGCAGAGAAGTGAGGAAAACCACGATTTCAGCCAGTGTTAGTGGGTCAGGACCCGGCCCCGCAGATGCGTTGAGCTGCCTAATAAACAAGCATTTGAAACACTAAGAAAAAACATCTAAATCACAGTCACCCCAGCTACAGCAGAGGTTTAAAACGGGCAATGGGCTTGTTACAGTGTGTAGCGAGCACCAAAGACACCTCCCCGCCTGGGGAAAGCGAGATGTGAATGAAAAAACCTACCTACTGAGAAGACCAAATCTGTCTCTGCAGGAAATCTCAGCACAAGGCTCTCTGGCTGAAATCAGTTCCATGATTCAACAGTTCAATAAGCAGAAACCTCTCTCTCCTCTTGGTAATTTTCCCAAGAGTTTCCTCCAACTATTTTAGCTCTTAATTTATCTCTCTCTTTTCTTTTCTTTCTTTTTTTTTTTTTTTTTTTGCTACGAGCAGCTTCTTCCCCAAGCACCTATCTACAATCGAATCCTGCTCTAAATTCATGTCAAGATCAGCTTATGCATTCATTGCTGAATGAATTTCAAATATGTGCTCCTTGTGTTCCTTTCCCAACAGGATAGAGAGGCCTCTTGAGTTGCTTTAAATGTCTCATTACAAATGCTTCATTAGAAACTACGTCACAGATTGTGTCAATCTGGTCCACACTCTCATGCCAAAAAGTAAAGACTTTCAAGCTGTGCCTTTCTTACCATTAAGTTTCCAATCTGTTTTTAGAATCTCAATCAGTTCTTTAAGGAATGCAAATGTCACTTCTCCCCCCAGCGCTGGAAGTAGCCACTGGGAGATGCACAGCATAATGCTTTCCTGCTCCCGCATGTGCCGGAACAATCAGCAGTGCGGGAGGGCAGCTCCTTCCCCGCATTTTCTGACGGACACACAGACCCTCTGCGCTCGCAGGGACAGACTGCCTCCATCGCACCGTGCGGACAGAAATAATGCAGCTGAAATCAATACCACACATGACAGGAGTCTAATCACAGCCAGCATGAGAAGCTGAAGTCTAGTGGGGCTGAAGCTGCTCTCAGGACAATGTTCATGAGTCAACTTTCTCCCAGCCTGTTTTTCCCCTCAGCCAGACCTGGCTTACACCATCGTAAACATTCTTACTTCAACGGATTACTCTTAACTGCTGCTTTCTGCTTGGTGTAACTTGGCTCTGTCATCATTCCCTCTGTGCTCGGAGACCTTCCTGCTCTACAGACATGGTGAACCTCAGCACGGTCAGTAACTTGTTCCACACTCTCCAACACCAGAATGGCAGAGACCCTTGCGGCTTCTGAACCATGCGGTGAAATGCAGGTTTGAGGGTTTTTTGCTAGTAATTCATCCTCAGAAGCTGAGTTAACAGCTTCTATTTGGTGCAAGAACTAGTACCAAAAAAGTGTTCCCAGGCAGATGATCAGCAGCTAAAACAGAGGCCACCAGTGAAAATGCGAGATGGAAAACCCAGCGCCTCGGATGCGGGAGGCTCAACCCAAGTGAAAATAGGAGGTAGAATACACGAAAATCCTATCCGAATAGTGTTTGGAGACTGACCGTGCTTCTCACATGTCTTCTTTGTCCTGACCCCTCTCAGTTGCTTTCACCTCTCCACACACACTTTGTTTCCTGGGACTGCATCACCCACACTACCCTCCTCCAGACTCCACGACTCACAGGACGGTGGACACACAACTGGACACGACACTGAAGTGGCACTTTATCAGTAGTGAACGTGTCACACACCCTGGTGCGGTGCCTGCTTTTTTACCCGAACAGCGAGACGCGGCTGAGGTGAGGTCAGCTGCGGTCTGCTGTGACCCCGAGACTCTGTCAGGAGATCCGTGTCTACTGACGACTCTCATTTTAGGCTTCTGCATCTTTTTTCCTAATCACAGAGTTTTGCTTACTGGGCGGCAGGTCTTTCGCCCAGTGGGGTTTTCTCCAGTTTGTCAAGAACACTCAAGCCCTTTGCTCTTCTTGCTGCCCCTCCCAGACGGGTGTCACATGCAGGTTTAACAGGGATATCCTCTATTTCACCATCCAAACCATTAGTGAAATATAGAGCTCAGGTTCTAACGCCTTGAACGCATCTCCTCTGTTGGAAAGGTAATCACAACTACTCCGAACGAGTTTTTAAAAGCAGATTTGCACTTTGTTGCATTTTCATCTAGAGCAACATTCTTCAACAAGAACCACTCGACCCCTTTGAAAAACAATAAAATAAAAACCCATGGACCATCTTGTGCAACAACACCACGAGACTGAGTTGTGGTGAAAGCTGGGTGAAAGCTTATTTCTCCTCTCTCCTTGTTTTGCATTCCCAGCACGCAGAGGAGTGTGCAAACGTTTCTTTTGAACTGCTGTTAGTGACCGTTCTGCAGCTCACTGCTGATGTCGTACTGGAGCCAGTCACAGACTACCAGAAAGAAATTCCACCTAGACCAGGTTCCTCTGTAGGGCTTAGGATAAACACCCCTGAGGCAGTGTCAAATGGAGTCAAGTTTCACCTGTTCTCTCTTGATTAACCTCCCCTTCATGTCCCAGAGAGAAGGGACAGTTTGTAGTTTTGTGTCCCAGTGTCACAGTACTTGGGCTAAGAGGCAGTAGGATCCTGACAACTACACGCTTTCTCACATGATTTCAGGGACTGTTCGGAGAAACCACAATAGCCCCAAGAACGATGTTAGGGATGGCGAAGTGCTGGACACTCTTTGTAGGAAGGCGGTGTTCCCAAAGATGGGCACACTGTCCCGCGCTGCTCTCAAGGGCGATCCTACAACATCCAAAGCTGAGTCACGCTTCGCATTACTGTGGCTATGGCTGTGCGTGTCCATCTCATCTTCAGAGGTCAGGTTGATCAGAGATGCCCAGCGACTCGAGCCTTCAGCAGACACATCGTCGTCTTTGGCAGGAAGAGTTAACCCTGATCTCGTGACCACAGGTTACAGACTGAGCTACGCACCACGCTGTCACAGAGGCTTTAACACTTCTGCACGCCTGACATGAGTAGCAGGATCCTCCAGGGAAGCTGTAACCACAAATATATTACATTTAATCTTGGAGGAGAGGCCAGGCAATGTCTAATTAGATTGCCCTCATTTCTCCTTACATTTGGCCAGTTGGGATGTTACGAGGTTTCATAACATCTTAACAGAAAGCAAGGGCTGTTTTCTGTTGGCGTTGTTTTCTTCCCAGCTAACTAAATTTCAATTAGGTAGTGGAAGAAATTTAATTGAGTTGTGCTGAGTTCTCCAGCGGCTAACAAGTCTGCTCCTGAGCTCTGGAAGAAAACATTCTATCACCTGTGATGCGTGTCATCCCAAGGATGAGGCAGCAGAGCTGAAGGAGCACTGGAACGCGTACAGCTGGAGTTCTTTCCCAGCTGAGGCAGTGTGGGCCATGTATACGCTTGTCCCAGAGAGAGCAGGGCAGTGAAGACCTCAGGCAAACGCATCTGTGTCCAGGAATCACAGACCACTCGCATTTACAAGTCCAAAAGCCTGAGCGCAGGGCTTTGCTCACGCTGACTCAAAGGCTTTGCTGAGGGTGTGTAGACCCCTGGGGTGGTTTTCACTGAGCTCGTTTGGGAACCAGCAGCAGTCTGACCGTGCACTACACCCATGTCTGCTAACCTTGCTGAGAGGTCCTACACAGGCCACCGCCACGGCATCGCCTCACAGGACCATCCTGAACATGGTGGATGTACCGGCCAAGCCAGGGAACTTGACCCATGAATTTCTGCACTTTGTTCCTTTGCAGAGCAAAGCATATGGTGCTCCCATAGATCCCATAGCACAGGCGTGTCCTCCCCCCATCAGCGTGTGCCTCAGCTATGGCCTCCTTTTGCTGGTCAGGCATCAGAAATATCCCTTTAAGAGCACGTGAACTGCCACAGTTACTCACTGTAAGGTACCGCTGCACTGCCACAGTAGCACTGAAGAACCTTTGAGTTGCCAAAAAGAGGCGACTGGACTGTGTAGTCTGGAGGTGGCCACGTTTCCCAGTGCCTTTCTGGGAGGTCTTTCATCAAACATGTTACTGAATTCAGCTCAGACGTGACAATACCTGCATGTATGTGACACAGGAAGGGTTTTAGGCTGGATGATCTGAGGATGTTTTCTGGCCTTAAATAACATCCATCTTCGTACCTGTTTTGTCCTTGATGGTGCAGAGCAGGCAGCAGGGACTTGAGAAATACATCTACTCTCTCTCTTCTGATGTGAGCCCTTCTAGAAAATGTTTCGGTTTTTTAAGAAGTGACATCCTCCTCACCACAAGTGTTTTCTACCAAAGGTTCACAGGCAAGTATATGCCCATTCACATAATTTTCAGACTCACTCCCATTATCAATTCAGATTTTGTTTGTGTTTAAAAAATAATGTATTGATGCACTGAATTTTCGAATGACTCATCTAATTCTCTGAGTAGGTGGATTGTATGCCTTCACGCGGTAGAAGTAGACTTTCATCTCAGCTACCTGATTCTTTTAATCTTCAAAGGCAGAACGATGCAATCCAGCAGTGTTGAATTTCTGAGGAAGATCTCTGCCCCTGTGTCATGAAACAGACCTTCAATCACCCTCGAGCTTACCAGCATGGCTTCACACTTCTTCTGTTTGCCTTTGGCCCCAGGGAACTGATATGGAGCACAGCACGTTTCAGGCCAGTCTTAAAGCTGCTCTGAATCCTGCTGCTCCCCACGTCCCTCCAGGACTGCAGGCGCTGCGGAGGCCAGCAGCTGTGGTATCACCCACGCGTGCTCCTCTTTTCCCCGGCTCAGACTCCAGGCTTTCCAGCAGCAACTGCTTTGAGTCTGACTCCATTTAACGGCGCCCGCTCAGAACAAGAGCTTGAGGTGCATGTGCACATGTAGCTACTACTGCCTCTGGACCATGAAGTTGGAGGCTGGCGTGCAGAAAATGTCTACGGGTAGTCAAGAGATCTAGAAGAAACCAAAGGCAAGGTTTTCTGCTTCCGAAGTACAGCCAGCAGCCAGTACAGACCTACAGGTAAAGAGCTCAGTCAGGTCTCATCTGTCTTTTTACAGACAAAACATGGAGTTGGATGTTTCCTCCCCAGTCCCACCTTGTGCACAATGGCAACATCTGCGATGGAGCTTCCTACTACGATCAAACAAAATCCAGCCTCAGAACGGGGACAGGAACTGAACTCCTGTGTCTGAGTTTCATTTGAGCTGCCCTGTCCAGCTAAGCCACGAGCTGCTCGGTGGGCCAACACACACGCCTCGTTACAGAGTGAAAAGCCCACCGTTAAATCTGCAGACAAAACAGAGCAGGTGGAACAGTTCCCTGTTCCCAGCCTAAGTATCCTTAGCGCCCCTTTGGCTGAGTGTCAGCACATCTCTGAAAGCAGGAGTGAAGGTGGTGGCTGCATCACAGTCTTCAACAACTGGCCCTGCTCTGGGAGAAATTACACACCATCAGCAACCCCACTTCCTGAAAATAAATAAGAAGGAGTAAGAAACTGGTATTAAATCAGCTGGATCAACTCAGCACAGGTAAATACAAGCCCTACATACAGCTTTTGACTAATTTACGATTACTTAATTCCTTGAATTAAAGAAAAATTAACTGCCTGATTGATCTCGTATTCCAGGGGCCACAAACTGCCTGCGTTAATGGAAGACCTGCTGGTGTGGATAATGGAGAGAATTGCTAATTTACTTGCTATTCACTATGCTGTAATTTTTCCTCTGAGCTGAACTGTTAAAAATAAACAATTTATTTTCCTTCCCAAATAGGAAAAAAAGAGAGAATTTATTAACAAGAATGTTTTGTGGCTTTAGGGGGAAAGCTAAATTTAGAACTTAGACTAGTTGCACAAAACACTTTATAAATATTTTAAGGAGCTTGCTTCCACTTCTCTCTGAATATAGACAGGAGCAGAGAACAAACTGAATCGAGGGTTTGGGATGGAGTGCTATTCACAGAGCCTGATGTACTGCTGAAGATGAGAGAACGCGTTTTGCTTGGGAATTAACCTTTCTGAACTCTCTGCCTGGCCTGTGTAAGATGGCAAAGCCATGGTAGCCAGGCTGCTCAGACAGGAACCCGCTGGTGACACGGTCTGCAGCCCAAGAACTCCCTGCCTGCTGCCCAGGGGCGCCTGCACTGCTCCTTCCTCACCTATAAACTGGGGGCAGCTCTGGCTGCTCCCTGGGCACGGGCCCAAGTGCTTTCTCACCGGGACTGTGTGTACGAACACGTCTCTTTGCTTGTGCCTATTTCGTTTTCATTCAGCACACCACCTCGTTTTGCGATGCCCAGTGAGCAGAGGAGACTGGTGCCCACTGCCGCCTCCTCTCCGTCCAGTGGCTCTATTTAAGGGGTGTTCAGGATGCTGCAATATGCTCCTATAACTCCGTGGCACCAAACTCTCTCCAAAGTGAGGCACCAGAATAGGATCAAAGACACGTGCGTGGATCGTATGCCGTAAAAACCCAAAAATTTGGCCAGACCAGAGGTTTGGATCTGAGCCTGGCTCTGGGATCTGGGCACACGTTGCAGTGTATATACAGTATATGTCAAGAGTGACATTTTAGAAGAGCTGAGGAGAAGAAGAAATGATGACTTGCATCTCCCTGAACGTAACACCACCAGCAGCACTAGAAAAGAGCAATCAGCCCTTTTTAACCACTCTTGTTCTCACAGAAGAGTCAGGAAATTAAAGACTTTTTATTTTTTTAGGCAAAGAGATGAAATGAATTTTGGTCCCACATTAAAAAAACCTGGCACTTTTACCAAACAATGAAGATTTTCAATAGGAGAGGACAATTAATTACTCCAAAGAAGTTGCTCAATGCTAATGAGCCCAGAACATAGACACAAAAATTTTCATCTGACAAGTATCCCCCTTAAGAGCTGCTGTGTTAAGGAATATTCAGAAATCCTGACTGAAATACATACAGTAATGCAATATAGTTCTCCTGTTCGACAGACACAGGACACAACGTTCTTCACCCTAGTGCAGGTAAAAAGGAAAAAACCATTGCACCAAAGCAACACAACCCTCCTGCTCGAGCAGGGCCACCTACGGCCGCTTGCCCAGGACTGTGACCAGATGGCTTTGAGCATCTCCAAGGAGGGAGACTGACAGGCGGTACCTTTCTTTTCATGTCATAATGAAGCAGAACTCTCGGCATGACAGTACCACATCAAGTGAAATCAAGGACATAAACCTAAGGGCCTCAGTATCTCACAAGATTTTTCTTTTTTCTTTAGCCTTTATCTAGGTGGATCACTAAAATAGATTCCATTTCAGTCATTATTTCTTAGGGGAAATATATTACCAAAAAAAATTTCCTGTTAAACCATATTTAAAATAGAACTTTTGTCGTTGTTGTTCTGGATTTCAGGATTAAAGGTGCTATAGAAAAGACTAAGACTCAATGTAATCAGCAGCGTGAGGCAGCTTTATCTAGCACTGTGCTGTTTGGCCTTAGATTTTAAGTGGATTTGAGAGCTGCTTCTGCCACATTTCAGCGTGACCCCTCATGTGCTCTGACACACCACTCTGGGCTGCATATGCGACATCGTGTTCTCCTTACAGAAAGAAGTCCGACGTGCCCTACGCAACTCCACGCCGTGACTCACAGCGTGATGTAAGGGGCAGAAAATAGGAAAAGATGCTTTTGCAAAATCCACCATTAAAAGAGTTAATTTTTCATCCTAGAAAACAAAAAGTTTAAGAAATAAAAAAGTACTTCTAAATGCCAAATATTAGTCTCTTTTAAAGACTTGAGTAGATAGATAGACAGATAGTGATAGAACTGTTCATGTTGTTTTTCCTCCTCCGAAAAGACACCCTCTGAATGCTTTTATTCTCCCTGCGAGACAAAGGTGAGAAGAGCAAACTGTGCAACATGCCATGAGACAATGGAGGCTTCTCCTTCCCCTGCAATTGCAGGGAACAGCTCCGTGCTGCGTCTTTGGAGCTGTATTGTTCTCACGCCCGTGACGACAGCTGGCTGAATTTCAAACTCACACGCTTATTGAGCTGTTACCTTCATAGCAGGGTTTTATCTTCTGCCTGAACTCTGCTGAGAACGAGTTCAGGTGAACTGAATAGCAGCAGCAATTAGATTTGTGATGGTCTCTGCGCAAACACCCTCACTCGGTGATTTCGGTTTGCTCGCTTTGCCCAGGCAGCTTCTATAGTCAACTCCCCCTGAAGTTTTTTGACTTAATAGTGAGCCAGACCCACGAAAAGATTGCATTCGCTTAAGCAAATTCAAATTGTGGTTATAAAGAGCCAGCTGCAGCCAGGTGGGCAGCTGCAGTTAATGCGTACAGGCTTGTGGACAAAGGAAGTTACAGACCTATCTGTAACGCTGCCTCCATCAGCCTGGCTCCTCGTTTTCACACGGGCTGTGGCTTTCTGAGAAGGAATACAATAAACTTGTCCGGTAATTAAACTGCAGCGTAAAAAAGCTTTTAGATACTCCATTAAACTAGAGTGAATTGGTCTGCTCACAGCTCTGAACATCCGATTCCAGTTCAAAGCACAAGATCATCTTCTACCGCGGAATTAGGCACGGCACGGGAACAGTGTGCCCCTCATTCAGCCCCCCTTGCTTCAGCCGAGTACGTTAGTCACATCTTGTCACACGTTGTGCCTCTCCGGAAGGAATCCGCAAAGGCGGCAGCAATAGGATGGCTTTCCCACTCCTATTTACCTAGTCTAAGTCTGCATGAGGTAAGTATTTCCTCGAACGCAGCTTTAACAATCAGTTGCACATTACGTTTGAAAATTTCCTAGCATAGCATAGCTGACTGGAACCGTTAACTCGTGCATAGCGTGAACAGCAAATCTATTCAGAACCTTCTCTGGGAGGGGAAGCCAGGGGCACTTTGTTCACAGCAGTAACGGCAGAAGATACCCTCAAGATGTTCAGAGGAAGCGCATCTAATTAGAGAGGGGAATTAGAGCTTCTCCTAAAGCAAACACACTGGGAGAGAGAATTCAGCCCAAAGTAGGTTTTTTTTTCTGAGACCGCAGTGGAAGAAGGAGCCACCTTCCCCACGCCTGGTTTCGGGGCTGGAGATGTGCCCTCTGTAACGACAGCGGGAGAGAGACGCTCAGGTAACAGCTTAGTGATTTATATCGGGTGGTTTCGAGAAAGACTGAGCCAAACTTTGAAGACAAATGGAGTAACTCTCAGCTTCATGCTGTTGTAGCTCAGAGCAGAATTTGCTTGTCAGTAGCAGAGGAAATAGAAGGCTTATAAATATGGCACAGAAGCCCTTTGTAAGGTAGGGCTGACGTGAGTTTTTTCAATGGGTATAATGTGAGTACTTAGCAGAGTGTCTTTCTGTCTCTGGCCCCCTGACATTTAAACAGGAATCTATTAGTCAACTGATGTCATTAGCTAAAGTACATTCTTTCTAAGGATGACACTGATGATCTAATCGATCATCACTATTAAGCTAACATCAATCAACTGCAGGTAGACTACAGCAGCTGCCTGATAGATAAAGCTCCTCCACTAAAGTTGGAGACAATGGACTTCTTTTCCATTTCTTGCCAATTTTAAAGCCCGCAAAATGTTGACGGGCCAAATTCTGCCACCGATTTCACTGGTGGTGGTATTTTAGATTTATGCTGGAGGAAGGAAAATAAGAGGAAACTGTGTTTCCTTGTTTCAGCAATGGGAACACGGTGAAATTGTCATGGTTGTGGCACAGCAGTTCCAAAGAATAAGTAAGACAGCTGCCTGTTAAGTACCAAAGGCAAATTTTATTAACAAATCTCAGCTTTAGACAGCATCAGCCTAATACAGTAAAAAAAATGGTTAGAAACATCTAATTCTTTTCATGGCAAGTTCCAGCAAAAATGAAGGGACATCCTCGAAACCAAACAAAGGCTGACCGCTCATTCATCCGCTACCGACTGCGGGCACCGTGCTCCCTTGTTTCGTGAAGCTATTTTACACGTCTGCTGAGCAAAGTTAGGAAGCAGTACGACCCTATTCTTTGTGTTCAGGGGACAGGACACCACCAGCCTCTGAGCTGATTCTCTTCTCCGCTTGCTGTTGGGAAGGGAGTGAATCAGCACAGAGTGGGTGTGGACAGACGATGACCAAGGGGATGACTTCCAGCAGTAAACAAGCGTGCAGAAAGAGGTGAACTTTGCCAGGAAAAAGAAGTGGAGTTTAAAACACTTCTTTAGCCGCTATTTGGTTATTCATCGTCTTCCCTGACCATGTTGGACTGATTTCTATCGGGCTAACCAGCTCACAGACCACATGTTCCTCATGGCAGAGATCTGGCACCCAGCTTGGTCTGGAAGGGTCACCGTGCTCTGGAGCTGCTAAATACATGCGGCTGCAGCAACCCGTATTGCCAAACCCCCATTCAGGACAGATCCACCAGCGCTGAGTTTTCGAAGGGTACCCAGCTGGAGAAGTCCCTGACCCCGAGGAAGCAGAATGTCTGAAATGGGTTTCTGCTCTCAGAGAAGTTACTCGCCCACTTCAGAGACCCAGGCCCTGATGGCTGCCACCAGTTCAGCAACGAGGACACAAAGTCACCCCCAAAGGCACGGTTCCCTCCGGTGGCAGTGAGACCGGGGCAGGCAGAGCCTGTGCTGCGGGCGGGAGATGCCCTACCAGCCTCTGAAAGACAGGAGGGAAAGGAGAGGAGAGGAGAGGCAAGCCAAGACGGGGGTGCCTGTCAGGGCTGCCTCATCCCTGTCAGATGTCAGCTGCCTCCACCGCTTCTAACTATAAAAGTGACAGATAGGTGCCTCATGCCAATAAGTGCTTATAGTCATGCATGATGAAAGGAGCTGAGATTGTGGTGCTGTCAGTGGATTCGGTGTCAAACTGGAAATTTATATTTAGTATTTACCTCACTTGAAGTCACTTCTGTCATTACCACCGTTCTTAGCCAGCCCTGGGCCCCGCTCCCTCCACCCTTACCTCAGACCGCGGCGAGGGAAGAGGTATTCAGAAGAGTCCGTGGGAGGCAGGTGTCCAGCCTCTACAGAAA
>NW_010421805.1:19328-20533 GCF_000710305.1 Buceros rhinoceros silvestris | reverse complement strand
GCAGGACTCGGGTATCTCAGAGCTCCTTCAGAACCTGTGCCCACTGAGCGCCGAGTCGATGGAAAGCGGTTTATCTAAACCCAGCCCCGCGGTACAGCCTCAAGTGACAGCACAAGGTGCCAGAGATTTGGGCAGAGCGAAGAGGCCAGCAGCAAACTGTGAAGGGAAATCACCCAGATGCAGACTGGCCTTACTCAAGATACCTGGTCCAAGGGCGACCTGCTTGTGTTCCAGATTCAGAACCAGCTCTCCAGTTACCTGCACTTCCCATCAGCCCAGATGAAACCACTCCGGGATCATCTCGTTCCTGTAACCCCTCCGGGATGGCTCAAGAGCTCCACTTTGCTAAGGTGGATGGGTTCCTACCAGAGTGAATCTTGTACCACAACAATTGCCTTTGGGGGGACTCCGATAAGCACCTCTGGGCATGATGAAAAATGATTACAGGTTTCTGGATACACTTCCCTTGAACCGATTTTTCTACCTCTGTATCCCATTCCCATAAAGTTTGTATCTGCATATACCAAATCATGGGCACATTTCCAGTTTACCATTTTAATACCACTTGCTCTCTTTAATGTTACAAAATGGCAGGACTGGAATTATGACTGGAAATAATCAGAGTAACCATCGGCATATGAAGTACTCCATACTTCATCAGTTGTGCCAATAAATATTTGTATAGTTGACAGAAAAAGAAAAAATCTCTTCCAACTCCATCAGATTGTCTATATCCTGCACTGTTAATTCTTGCGTGGCTCCATCTGAACAAAAAAAAAAAATATCTAAGAAGTTTCACATTCATATACTGATGGAAAAAGAAATGTAACCATAATAAGTAATCCTATTACACTGTCAATTTAAAATGGTTTATAGCGTTGGTTTATCATCAGACAGCTCTTGCCTAACAGACTGGCTCGACATACCTTAAAATGCTGAAAGACTGAGAATTTTCCTGTAAGAAAAATCTTC
This sequence comes from Buceros rhinoceros silvestris, assembly GCF_000710305.1. NCBI lineage: Eukaryota > Metazoa > Chordata > Aves > Bucerotiformes > Bucerotidae > Buceros > Buceros rhinoceros. The sequence continues at coordinate 19,561 of NW_010421805.1, read as the reverse complement.
TGTTTACATCTGAAGCCAGTCTGCTCAAAGCCAGGCATAACTTGGCAGAATTAACAGGAACCTTGTTGTGTCTTGGCTCCTTGCAAGCAGAGGAGCTGCTGCTTGCTCTGACCTTTCTGGAAGGATGCACCGTACCTGTACCTGACAGGCTCAAGCTGGAGTTTGCAACACCTGCTTCTGGGAGAGAAGGTGCTTGGTACCCACAGAAACAGATCCCGTCGGTGCCTTTCCTT
>NW_010421805.1:15193-19173 GCF_000710305.1 Buceros rhinoceros silvestris | reverse complement strand
CTTTCCCTTCTCCAGCTGGAGGGGTCAGAACTGACCTCTCTGCTGCAGCCCGGGTAAGTCCTCGCATCTTCCTCCCAACCCAAATGCAGAGTTTCCCAGATTCCTTGGGCACATTCGGCACTAATCTGCCTTTGAAGGTTCTGGGGAGACACCGATACCCACAGAAATTCTGAGTTCCACCAAGCTGGGGACTCTGCGTGTCCCAAAGTTAAATCCTCTAGGGCTCCCTCCTGAGTTCAGACCCACTGCCACACTTCTCTCCCATCATCACCACGTTCAGGAACGCCTCCTGATGTTTGAACAACAGCCTTTTATTCACAAGCGCCCAGCACACAGCCCTTGGCAAAAAACAAACCCGCAGCTCGTTCAGCTGGACTGTTTGCTCCATGGAGTAAAGCCGTGCCTGGAGAGGAAAGTCTCCACCAGCTTCTTCAAAGCTTCTGTGCGAAAAGGCAAACCCTTCCAAAACTTCTGCCTCGCTGAACACCGAGCCTAACTCCTTCCTTCACAGGGTTAGGCTTAGGTTAGGGTTAGGGTTAGAGTTAGGTTAGGGTCAGGGTCTCCAGGGGCTGGTTTCTGCTTGTACAGACTGTGGCTGGTGCTGCCTGTCAGCTCCAGGAGGCTGAGTGTTAAACATCCCCAGCTCCTGGGGATGTCACCCGAAACCACTGAATCTGGGGACCACCATGGGGACAGGAGACTGAATCGCAGAGGGAAAGCAAGGAGAAGGAGAACGAAGGCAGCAGCAACAAATTAACGCAAAGCTGATTTGGACCAGCAGCACCATGACGGTTTCACAAGCATTTCGCTGCTTTGCCTTTCAGAAAAAAGACTTCTACATCTGTGTTTGGCAAGACACTGAAATATAGTGATAAATATTTATCGTTTCTTTTTAATGTAAGTAAATGTAAGTGGAATGTTGTGTTCTACGCCTTGTCTGTTCCGGTGCTCCTGAATATGTAGCAGAAATGCAGAACGGAAAGATAACCTGAAAAAAGGTAACCGAGGATATGACGAAGAAGGAAAACAAAAGGGTTTATCCTTAAAAGATAACAGCAATTCTATTTTTAAAAAAAATTATGCTAGCATTACATGTATTAAATGTTAATTGCCAGACAAGTTTATATCATCAAGTGTTTATGCATCTAAAATGTAGAAAATATAATAGATTTATTCAACTTTTCCTCTGGGGCTCCTTCTGATGGATGTTTGAGTGCAAGTGACTTATTAATTAAAGACGAGTAGGACCTCTGTGCCACCGGTGAAAAACCGCACCAGCTCTGTCCTCAGCGGATGTAAATCAGCCCACGAGGCGCATTCTCCACTCTTTCGCATCGCGGTGCGTAGTGCCCCTGCTCTCGCTAGGCTTGCAAGCAGCGAGGGTTCGTGCTAACGGAGAAGAACATCAGGCCCGTTAAACTCACGGCGCTTCTCACGCCGTGTACCAACCAGGGTTGAAGTGTATTTCTTTCAGGCATAAAGCAAGTGGTGAAATGTTCGTTAAAGGTGGCAAATGAACATCACTTATCATGACGCTTGATCCAAAACCCACTGAAACAGGTGGAAGAACAGCCGACCTCAAGGTGTAGCGGATTTCTCCCCTCCTGTACTACAGTGTGGCGCTCCTCTGGGCAGAAGCCTCTGAGACCTGTGGGACAGCAGCTGATACAGCCAGGGCCGGCTCTTCTGGGAAGGGGAAGGTCCATAACCCAAGGTGCTGTGTTAATACTAACAGTGAAACTACTTACGACTTATAACTAACTGACACCAGCAGAGCACTGGTATAGGAAAACCGCGCAGAGACTCCCCACCCGATGGGTGAACCTCCTGCTCCCCCGGTGTTCCACAGAGGCCGGTGTGAGGAGGATAACCCTGCAGTCAGAAGAGGAGGTACGATTCACGCGTCCGCTCTGACCTCCGACACCTCACCACCAGCAGCTGCTGAGCTGCGTAAGAAAACACTGCCAAGGAGAAAAAGGCCGCGGTGTCAGCGTGAGAAGGGTTTCAATGCCAGGGAGGAAAAGTGTGGTGGGCAGAGTGATGTAAAGACTGTCCTTCGCCACCGCAGGGAAAACAACGGAAGGACTGCGGGGGCAGCTCTCCTCCGAGAGCCACGTAATCCCCCCAGGAGTACACTCTGGTCTGTCAAACATCCACCTGGAGGGACGGCCTCGCTGGAGGCTGCTCCTGACCTTTTCGCTCAGCCAGTCTGAACTCCCCTTCCAGACCAAACCTATTTCCCAGCAGCTGCATTTACCTTGTTCCTGCAGTTCGGCAAAAAGTGCCCTGTCCGCGGAGCAGCACTCGGGAGCTGATGTGGCTGCTGATGTGGTTACGGGGCGGTACCCCTGCACCCGCATCCACAGATGGGGACTGGGGAGCTGGCCGGCCGCTAAGGGCAGGGCTGGAGCCGCTGCTGGGAGAAAGTGTCTCTGCCGGAGAGAGAAGTTTGCCTCATTCACTTATTTATGTATTTTGATTTGATGTGCAAAACCGCCTCGAGCACTCTGACAGCAATTGAATTTGCGGTCCCCCGGGATTGTTCCGTCAATGGTGCCAATGTCAGTATTGACAGGGTGCCCATAAAACCCCACTCCTCCAGCACACAAAATGAACATACGTGTCACGCTGAAGGAGAAGCGCTGCTGTTGGTGTACACTCACCTCCCACGTGAACGCCATCGTACCTGTTAAATGACACTTGAAAATGCGTTAGCGCTTAACCAGAAATATTTTCAAAATAACACTAGAGCATAAGAATCCTTGACTGCTCGAAACTTTCCCCTAATTTCCTGCTAACGTTCACTTGATGAAGATGCTCGCTTCCCAAACAGATTGCAAGGAGAAACCAGGAGACTCAGCCCGCTGGCTGAGCTGAGTGCCCAGACATGAGAGCTTTTAATAAGAGCTTGACATTTCCCGTGCTGACCCCGCGTAACGCAGTGCTCTTCCATTCTGCTTCCTGAAAATATGTTTTACCACAAGGAGAGAGAGAAAAAGTGCAAAAACCTCTGGCAAATAGCTCCGGGTCACCCCCACCGTGTGAAAGACAAACCGCTGGGAACATTGAAGAAAACGCTGGAATTAAAGTTGCCTGTGGAGAACGCGGTGAATAACTGGAACTGAAGACGGTCGCAGGGCGAGGGAGGGGGTGTGCTATCCCCTGTACCAGGATCCCATGCCAGTTTGTACCCTTCAGCACGTGAAGCTTTCAGCCACAGTGTTCTTCTTGTCTCATTTCCGAGCTCTTTGGTTTCTTCTGCCTTTTTTTTTAAGCAAAAGGAAACGCTCTGGTGTTGTTTGACAGGGAAACTCCCCATCAGCAGCACTGGACAAGGCAGGAACAAACACAGTTTCTAGAAACCTCATCTCCAGACCCACCTCAGCTGCAGCTTCTGCTTTTGCCAAGCAAGGTTGGACCAGACGGTCCCTGCGTCCCCTCCGGCCCGGTATGCTGCGGTGCTGTGATCCCAGTCGAGCTGCGATTTGCCCCTGCAATGGGGCGCAGGAGAGCTGCAGGGGGACCAGCATCTCAGCCCAAGTATTGCGCAAGCGAGCGCTGGAATGAAATCATGCTGGGTCTGGCTTCGCCTTCCTCCCAGCAGCTCGTGCGGGGCCGTGGTTTGGGTTTGTGACTAGAACGGGCACCAGACCAGTCCTCCCGCTCCTGCTGAGCAGCGCTTGCCCGGCACCAAGGCTCCCTCTGCCCCCCGGGGAGGAGGCTGGGGTGGGCAAAGTGCTGGGAGGGGACACAGCTGTGACAGCTGACCCAAGGGGATATTCCACGCCATGTAACGTGACGTTCAGCAATAAACCCCGGAAAGACCAGTTTCAAATGGCTACGTTCCAAACAAGCCATTGCCCAGCGTCTTGGCAATGACGGCCTTTGCATCACTTCTTTTTCTTCTTTTTTTCCCCCTTTCTTCCCTTCACTTACTAAAGTGCTTTTACCTCAACCTGGAGTTTTCTCACCTCTGCTCT
>NW_010421805.1:13351-15113 GCF_000710305.1 Buceros rhinoceros silvestris | reverse complement strand
CCCCGATCCTGCCAAGGGGAGGGAGTGAGCAAGCAGCTGGGTGGGGGCTGAGTTGCTGGCCAGGATCAGCCCACCACGGAAGATGTTTGGTTTGATTTTCCTGTTGGTGGCAGTGGTTAGTGTGTGCCTGTGCTGGATACAGGCAGGTCATTCATCACGTGCACCACAAAAACGATAGCGCCAAGAAAAATGACACTGTTGGTGCTGTAAAGCCTGCGCAGAAAACCCTCCTTGCTGGCTTTTACTCAGGTCGCTGAATGCGACCATGACACTCCGCTGGGCAGTACAGAAATACTGTAAAAACAACAAGAAAATGTCCTGTGCCACCTGAATCCAGGGCTTTGAGCAACCAGCGAACATGGACTAGAAGAGATGGTAGTCACCCGCTGAAGGAAATCTTGCTCCTCTCTTCAAAGCAGCACCTCTCATCCGGGGTTTACATATCAGGGCTTGTCGTAGCTGCCTTTGCCGGCTGCAGGCTAGTCCTGCGACAGAAACGTCTCCATATTCTCCTGCGCACAGAAACGGTTTGGAGCGGAGCTGGCACTTTCCTGGCCACGGACTGTGGTGACTAACAACAGTATACGTGTCATGTTCCAACAAGCTGCAGTGTGACAACAGTCAACAGATTCAAGAGCCCTTGTGCTTCCAAACACAAGACATCCTGAGCCTTGACACAAATTCTTAGTCACAGCCTCACCCCAGGATGTGAGTTTCCACCGGGACTGGAAGGTGGTTTGGTCTGTTTGTTTCCACTGCTGGTATCAAAGCTGCTGACTTACTCGAAACAGCTCCTCAGCTGGTCTCTATTTGTGCGGCAATTCACTTTAAAATTCCGAACAGTTAACTAAAGGGTTCTGTGAAGAGCTCACACAGCCAAGAGCCCACGGTGACACTTCACAAAGAGTGTGTTTGTGGTATCTACACCAGGTAGCGAGCGTCACGCTCGGTTGTCCCCTCTCTGACAGCCTCGTGATACAGGCATTGACACAAAATGGAACCAGTGCTGCTACCTGGGCTATGAGCCCTGCCTCCTTCTTTGTAGGAGTGTCATAGTCTGTCATCTCCCGAAGCCGGGTAGAGCTTTGCTATTAGTATTAACATGCACAAAAATTAGCCCCCTTTTAATATGCACAAAAGCCCCCAAGAAGCAGCCACCTTCTGAAGGGCTGGGGCATTGTGAATATGATTTAAGGGCAGGTGTGGAAAACAACTGCGTGTCCTAAGTAGTCCCCAGAGATGTCCCAATGCCACGAGCAGACAGAGAGTTATCGATCGTTGCTTAGCATGCCTGTAGAAAATAATGGGGTAACAGCACCTGCGCTGCAGCAAGTGAAGTTATTCCATCTGCGGTGCCAGCACCAATCTCGGGACGTGCCCAGTGCTGAAGCCTCGTTATTTGTCACGCCAGCTTCGCTGTAACCAGACGGGATAGCAAGCAGCTTCCGAGCCCTTGTGCTTCTGCTGTCTCGCACCAAAACTGTGAAGCAATTCGAGGAAGAAAAGGCAAATCAATAAGTAATTATTTTACAGCCCTCACCACTCTTCGCCCATGTCAACTAATTGAACTAATACATAATTCAAGTCTTTCTTGCTGCCTCGCTGGAGACGGGTGGCAGTGTCCTCCAATGTGTCATCGCTGTTGATAAAGAGGTGACAGGGATGATCTTTCCCCATGTCCTTTGGGCACAAGTGGCCTCGCGAGTTTGACAGTGGTAGTCCAGCATCTCTCTGCCAAGCTGAGCAGGGTTGGCAGGGAAAG